>NC_041356.1:12349336-12429336 GCF_900634415.1 Cottoperca gobio | reverse complement strand
CGACTAAATAAGTCATTTGTCATCATCTTTAATAAAAAACTCATATTAGTGTTTACTGTGGTGAGGGTGGGGTTACGTTTAGGGACAAAGACACAGCCTCCCTCATTCATTTCAATTAGAGTCGCCAACGCAGATGACCCCCGCAACAAGAAAACACGTCCTACAAAGAAAACCTGGCTTCATCTTTGCTGAAGTGCTGCAGTGTCACATTAGAGACAAGCATTCCTGGTTGCGTTCCAGAGACGTACAATCCTTGCTTATAGGATTAAACTTTGTCGTATTAAACTGCCGTGCAATGTTTTAGTGTGATAAGACTTCTAACTCATGGATGTGTCACTCAAACCTTCCCGTAGCACGCTGTCCAACAGGCACGGCACCGTGGAAAAGGCTTTTGAGAAGAATCTAATACACGTAAATGTGAAGTAAACGTTTTGCTGATTTTGGTAAAATCCTTTTTCACAGGATTATAAAACAGCGTGCATGTTTTTGTCAAGACGTGTCTGCTGGTGATCCGATGCTAAAGAGGAAGATTGAAGACGAAGAATGAAGGGGTAGAAGATGGAGAAGGGCGAGAGAAAGAATGAGGTGACACAGAGAGAGAGTACAGGGAGGGCAGTTCACAGGGAGGAGGGGGTAACAAGTGAGGGAGGGGGTAACTACAAATAGCCAGGGGCAGCGAGTTCTTCTCCAGTGCTCGCCTCTGCTTCAGCCCTCACCAGGCGTCCCGTGTCTTCCAACATGGCCTCCTACAGCTCCTCCGCCCAAAGTGCCTCTTCCTACCGCCGCCACTTCGGCCACGGCTCCTACGCCTCTCCCTCCCTCAACCGCTCACTGCTGGGCCACGGCAGCGGGGGGAATGTTTCCTCCAGGGTCTACGAGGTGACCCGGACCAGCGCCACACCAGCCTACCGGGTCTCCTCCAGCCACTACGGGAAGCCCCAGGCAACCTCCCGCACCTCCATCGGGCGCACCTACGCCGGCATGGGCGAGACGCTGGACTTCAGCCTGGCCGACGCCATCAACCAGGAGTTCATGACCACGCGGACCAACGAGAAGGTCGAGCTGCAGCACCTCAACGACCGCTTCGCCAGCTACATCGAGAAGGTCCGCTTCCTCGAGCAGCAGAACCAGGCGCTGACGGTGGAGGTGGAGCGCATGCGTGGGCGTGAGCCAACACGCATCGCAGACCTGTACGAGGAGGAGATGAGCGAGCTGAGGAGGCAGGTGGAGATCCTGACCAATCAGAGGTCACGTATAGAGATGGAGCGGGACAACCTGGTCGACGACGTGGACAAGCTCAAATTCAGGTGGGAGGGGCAAGATGGTGTGTGTGTGTGTGTGTGTGTGTGTGTGTGTGTGTGTGTGTGTGTGTGTGTGTGTGTGTACAGAGGATCGTTCAGAAGCATGCAGAGCTGAAAATACTGCTTTAAACTTAAAGATACTGCAACGTCTTAGTTCATTCATTATGTTTCTTCTTCATTTACACTCCTGGAGGGGCCATTCTGCAAAATGCATGAAGTAAATTATGCTTAATGTCATTTGTAATATTTAAATACTTCCTCTAATACGGCTTGAAATGGAAGTTTCTCTCTATAGTTGTAACGTATACAACACATATTCCTTTAGTTTACTTTATTTCATTTATACAACTCAAATACACTAAATATTAAATAAACAATAATGCACTTTTGTGATTAATGTAACAAAACAGACATAAAAGCAGATAAAGTATTTAATTCAACATACTAAAGAGTGCTACAGGTTTATTTTCAGATATAAAATAATAAATAAAACATAAACTACGTGGGATGAAGTCTGTTTCTAATCTGGAATATGCTTTGGGATGCTTAACTCTAAAAATGATGGATGACTATGGAGCACACACACACACACACACACACACACACACACACACACACACACACACACACACACACACACACACACACACACACACACACACACACACACACACACGATGTTTACACTGCCCTCTTCTATAAAAGGAGAGGAAAGAGCTCCCACATATCTGAAGGACCTCTAAGGATCTGTCCTTTCTCGTTCTCTCTCTGTGGTTTACATTGTGAGTGGCAGTTTAAAAGATCCACGGAGAAGACTTCAACTATATATTATATATTATATATTATAATACACGATATTAAACAATCACTGGAAGCTCCTTTAAAGGATCTCCAGGACCACTGAGAACACTGACGGTGTGACTGAGTAGAACAGCTAACTCATTCACTATGACTCATGGTGTCTCTCATCACCTCCAGACTCCAGGAGGAGATTCTCCAAAAGGAAGACGCAGAAAGCAACCTGGCTGCTTTCAGGGCGGTGAGTCTTCCATGCAGAACTGTCCGTACTGTGTCTGACGACAGGACGCCTGCAGTCAGACCCTCAGTGCATGTCAGACTGATAAATACTGCGTGTACTCTGCACGGACTAACTTTTAATGCTGATCCAAACGGTTGCAGGATGTGGATGCTGCCACTCTGGCTCGTCTGGACCTGGAGAGACGCATCGAGACGCTGCAGGAGGAGATCGCCTTCCTGAAGAAGATCCATGAAGAGGTTCTCTCTTCTTCCTTCTAATGTTTAGCTACCTGGACATGCACACACACACACACACACACACACACACACACACACACACACACACACAACCAGACACATCTAACCTGACCTCCCTCCTCATCCTGCAGGAGATCCGCGAGCTGCAGACACAGATGCAGGAGACTCAGGTGCAGATCCAGATGGACATGTCCAAGCCGGACCTGACGGCAGCGCTGAGAGACATCAGAGCCCAGTATGAGGGCATCGCCGCCAAGAACATCTCTGAGGCCGAGGATTGGTACAAGTCAAAGGTGTGAGGGGTTGTTATCATTACAACTAGTGAAGGTCGCGCTCTATAGCAGTGGCAGCGGTGCCAGCTGTAGTATGGTGTGACCTTTGACCTTTGTCTCTCAAGGTGTCCGACCTGAACCAGGCAGTGAGTAAAAACAACGACGCACTGAAGCAGGCGCGGCAGGACACCATGGAGTTCAGACACCAGATCCAGTCATACACCTGCGAGATCGACTCGCTCAAAGGCACTGTAAGTCTTTCACACACACACACACACACACACACACACACACACACACACACACACACACACACACACACACACACACACACACACACACACAAAGTCTATACCTATAAGCTGTGTGAGCTCTTTTTCACACAGACTTGTCTTGTCTCTTCCAAACCCAGAATGAGTCCCTGATGAGGCAGATGCGGGACATGGAGGACCGCCACGGAAGCGAGGCCGGCGTCTTCCAGGACAACATCGCCCGACTGGAGGCGGAGATCGCCAACATGAAGGACGAGATGGCGCGCCACCTCCGCGAGTACCAAGACCTGCTCAACGTCAAGATGGCGCTGGATGTGGAGATCGCCACCTACAGGAAGCTTCTGGAAGGGGAGGAGAGCAGGTAACGTTGGAGTCCAGGAATAAAGACTGAATATGAACTTGTTTTAATAAAGGAAGGATTTTAAGACTTGTGTATGCATTGTCTGTAAAAAGAGTTTTAATATTAAGCTCTGGTGGTAGAAGGTGAAAAAGGTTTGCAGGTTAGAACTGAATATATGAACAGACATTAAAGACGACTGTAGCTTTAATAACAATGTTTTATCCAAGTTAAATGTAATTCATTGCAGAATTATGAGTTAGGACGTAACGCACTACATCACACATTTATTTCTGTGTTTGCAGGATCACCTTGCCTGTGCAGAGCTACTCCACCCTGAGCTTCAGAGGTACGAACACACCTGCTGTCACCTGAACACACCACGAGAGGACACACACTAACCCACAATGCAGTTCACCTGCAGATGGAGTTTCTACACCTGGTTTATGATCCACCCTCATTTGAATGCTGAATGGAAATAGTCCTCACATAGCATCATCCATCAGAAGACAGTATAATATCTAATCTAATATCTAATATCTAATATATAATATCTAATATACTATATTATATATTATATATTATATATTATATAATATATAATATATAATATACTATATTATATATTAGATATTAGATATTATATTATTATATATTATATATTATATATTATATATTATATATTATATATTATATTATTATATTATATAATATATAATATATAATATATAATATATAATATATAATATAATATCTAATATCTAATATCTAATATATAATGTAATACATAATATCTAATATATAATATAATACATTTTATAATATATAATATCTAATATCTAATATATAACATACTATATTATATTATATATTATATTATATAATATATAATATAATATATATTATATAATATATTATATATTATATCTATTATATAATATATATATATATATATAATATATAATATATAATATAATATCTAATATCAATCTCTAATATAATATATAATATATAATATATAATATATAATATACTATATTATATCTTATATTATCTCAATATAATTATCTCATCTCTTATATAATATTTCTATAATATATCCTATATAATAATTTAATCTAACTCTAATCTCTAATATAAATATCTCCTATATCCTATAACTATCTAATATCTAATATCTAACTCTAATATCTAACCTCTAATATCTACTATAATATAATATAATCTCTAATATCTCTAATATCTAATTATAATCTATAATATAATATATAATATAATATCTAATTAATATATAATATAATATATAACTATCAATATATTATAATCTATAATATCTAATATCTAATATCTACTATATATATAATATATCCATATATACTATAATATATAATATATAATATATAATATATAATATATAATATAATATCTAATATCTAATATCTAATATAATATCTAATATATAATATATAATATATAATATATAATATAGCATAATGTTCTGTGGTGGATTTTAAAAGTTAGATCCTTTGAAGTTCATCAGTAGTAGAACTTTAATGAATTATCTTCATGTGTTTTTGCTTTGAACGTTGATTATTAACCTCAGTGGGATGATCTTCGGTCTTCTTGCTGATGATATTTCCTTTCTGTGTTCAAACAGAGACCAGCCCCGAGCACCGCTCTTCTGAGATACATTCAAAGAAAACTGTCCTCATCAAGACCATCGAGACTCGCGATGGAGAGGTCAGCAAAGAGTCTTCTTTAACTGGGCGCTTCCTGCTCCTTTGTTCTGGTTTCATCTTTCTCTTCTATCTTCGACACAACAAAGTTAAATAACCTCATCAAAACCTGTAACAAACAAAGAATAGGATTAGCACTCAGTGTGGATCGACACAGGACATTTTCAACCACTCGATTTTAACATATTGACTTTTATTAATCTCCCTTTACTTCTAAACTAATGAGCCTACATTTATATTGATCCTCACGTGAACTGGGTCAGTGCTCACTTTTAGTTCATTCTGCCAAAGTGGTCAAAGCACTGAAAAGATCCAATTCTTCACCTCCTGTCCTAAAAGAGTCATCGCTATCAACATCCAGTGATTTCACAAGCTGAATACATCTACAACAGCATTAGTTTAAGCTTTAAGTCTTCTGAGAGAGTGATGACCTGGCTCCACGACAGCGTGACATGCTTTCATGTCATTCAGGAGCTTCCAAGTAAACACACCTACACACGCCTGCAGGGACAAGTTCAGCAAGAGTGTCATCCAAACATCCTCTCACACGCTACAACCCGCAGCTTCTTGGGAAACATACATCACAGGCCTGTTAAGACATGTCATGGTTGCTCTTTTATTTAATAATATGTCTCCTGACTGTTGTCCCGTCTCCCCTCCAGGTCGTCAGCGAGTCAACGCAGCACCAGAAAGACATCATGTAACAAGAAGAGAAGAAGGAACAAAAACCACACACCTGTCCACACCTGAGTCACACAGGTGAAGAAAACAAACAAGAAGAGATGCGCTAATAAAACTTAAAGTAAAAAGACTTTACAGACTCATGATTATGGCCTGTACTGCTCAGGGTTTAAAGCAATATGTGAATTTAAAGCAGGGTGGTAATGAACTTCATCAGGGTTCATTGATCTCTGCTTAGTGGTGTGTTTAGGCTGGACACAACATACCTGTGTGAAGAACCTCCATCTTATAGAGTCGTTTCTGTTAAACTGACCTAAAATCTTTTCTTTGAAGCATTTATCTGCATCTTGAAACGAGGAAGAGTAAGTCGCTACCGTGCAGTTACTGATACAGACATATTGACACGATGGAGAGTTTTTGCGGTGTATCGGCATCAAAGCCTTTCAGACGGCCTCCTCAGTAAATATTCTGGTGCTGCAAACACTTCCTGCTCTTCAATTTTAGGTAAATGCCACAGAAAATCTATTGTTTCACATCAACCGAGCAAATCCTGTTTTTGCATCTCATTTCTTCCCACAAAGGGATCAGATAGATCCAAACCCACATCGAAATATGAAATAATACTGTTATTTGTTGTAGTTTGTTTCTTACACCGCAGCTTTTGTTCCTCAAGGTCAGAGTCACTGTTTTGTCCGCGTTAAGGAGGAGATGAACTGCATGTGCGTTTGTTTGTGCTCATCAATAACAAGGTTGTGCAAGATGGAAAATACACAGAGAGAGAGAGAGGCTGTTTACAGGAGAGAGAGAGAGAGAGAGAGAGAGAGAGAGAGAGAGAGAGAGAGAGAGAGAGAGAGAGAGAGGCTGTTTACAGGGGAGAGAGAGAGAGAGAGAGAGAGAGGCTGTTTACAGGAGAGAGAGAGAGAGAGAGAGAGAGAGGCTGTTTACAGGAGAGAGAGAGAGGGAGAGAGAGAGAGGCTGTTTACAGGGGAGGGAGAGAGAGGCTGTTTACAGGAGAGAGAGAGAGAGAGAGAGAGAGAGAGGCTGTTTACAGGGGAGAGAGAGAGAGAGGCTGTTTACAGGAGAGAGAGAGAGAGAGAGAGAGGCTGTTTACAGGAGAGAGAGAGAGAGAGGCTGTTTACAGGAGAGAGAGAGAGAGAGAGGCTGTTTACAGGGGAGGGAGAGAGAGAGGCTGTTTACAGGGGAGAGAGAGAGAGGCTGTTTACAGGGGAGAGAGAGGAGGGCTGTTTACAGGGAGGGAGAGAGAGGCTGTTTACGGGAGAGAGAGAGAGAGAGAGAGAGAGAGAGAGGCTGTTTACAGGGGAGAGAGAGAGAGAGGCTGTTTACAGGGGAGGGAGAGAGAGAGGCGTTTACAGGGGAGAGAGAGAGCAGAGGCTGTTTACAGGGAGGGAGAGAGAGGCGGTGTGTTTACAGGAGAGAGAGAGAGAGAGAGAGAGGCTGTACAGGAGAGAGAGAGAGGAGAGGCTGTTTACAGGGGAGAGAGAGGAGCGAGAGGCTGTTTAAGAGGGGAGAGAGAGAGAGAGAGAGGCTGTTTACAGGGGAGAGGAGAGAGAGAGAGGCTGTGTTCTTACAGGGAGAGAGAGAGAGAGAGGCTGTTTACAGGTGGGGGAGAGAGAGAGAGCGTGCCAGTTTACAGGGGAGTAGAGAGAGAGAGAGAGAGAGAGAGGCTGTTTACAGGGAGGAAGAGAGAGTAGAGAGAGAGGAAGGGGCTGTTTACAGGGGAGAGAGAGAGAGAGCGAGGCTGTTTTTACAGGGGAGAGAGAGAGAGAGAGAGAGAGAGGCTGTTTACAAGGGAGAGAGAGAGAGAGAGAGAGAGAGGAGAGGCTTGTTTAAGGAGAGAGAGAGAGGATGAGAGAGGCTGTTTACAGGAGAGAGAGAGGATAGACAAGGCTGTTTACAGGGGAGAGAGAGAGGCTGTTTACAGGAGAGAGAGAGAGAGAGAGAGAGAGGCTGTTTACAGGAGAGAGAGAGAGAGAGAGAGAGAGAGGCTGTTTACATCAGAGATAATCCTGTGTGACTTTCAAACACTATTTGCTAATAAAAGTAAAGTGGATTTCAAGTAACAGCTGATTGATGTCTGCATGCCCTTGAGTTAAAAGACGACTCACACACATCATTCGTATACAGGCCCATAGGAACACATGCTTTAATAATCATAGTCATAATTCAAAATGTTTTTAAAAGCATGGAGTTTCTGGCCTACAGTGATGACGTCACACTCTCCTTGGAAGAACAGCTTCAGAAATAAATAAATCAGCAAATAAATACATCCCACTGGAGAAGAACTCAATGTAATTAGATATAAGAAAAGAAAAAGAAACAGTTTAGAGTAAATGATAAAAATAACAAACGTTAGTAAGTGCTGTGGTTTATGTACAGATGTCACATCGATGCACATGGAAGGGTGGAGGTGTTTGGTGGGAGCCCCACGCAGGGCTGATCGGGGCGGAGAGGAAAGATCATGCATGCGTTTCCCACGGATGAATAACAACGTACCATACATTCCCCCCTCCCCCCACAATTGCTTGCTTTTCTTAAAAAAAAAAAGGTAAAGATAACAAAGTATTCACATTTTCACTGGTGACAGAAATGTTGTGTTTCCCAAATAAAGAAAATCAACGCACATGATGGAAGGAGTCGCTGGTCTAAGTACAAGTTGGTATGGCCACTAGTCCGCTGTCTTCATCCAGGCTCTGGGAGCATTATTCACACTGACATCTCAGCCTGGAGCTTTTTTAATATTAATACATAATTATGTGGTAATTCTTTAGCTTTCACCGACATTTTAAAACCGCTCACATTTGGTTTGCAGCACAAACAGGAAGAAGGTGCTGCTCTGCCAAATGGATCTAAAGAGCGAACGTTTCATACAGATGATGAAGTGAAACAAAACTTTGAGCTATAGAATAAAAATATTACTTCTCTGTTTAGCAGCGTGAATAATCTCTTGGAGGGCGAACAGTTTGCACCGCAGGTTGTAAAATATTCAGGGATTGTTTGTTTCCAATCCTTAAAACCTTTTTTATTTGTTGGGTGAAATAATTGATGAGGTGCCAGTGTAAATGTAGCTTTGTTGCTTCGTCAGTGAAAAGCAAATCCACCTCGTATATCCAGGCATCTGTGAAGACGACTCCACTCCAACTATATTTGTTACCCTGCTTGTTGTAGCTCCGTGGCTACCCCCACGAAAAATCCTTCCGTGATCACATTTAATGCAAAAAAAAGCCATCGATGGGAGATCCCCCTCCTGTTGGTGAATGGTACAGTCCACAGAGGGGCAAGGCACCCGTTTACAGATCCCCCTGCCATCGGAGAGCAGTGTGACGCTTCAAGAAGTGTGTCGTCCAGCACCAAGGGTGACGAAGGGTTTCCCCCTTCAAACATTAAAGACGTCTCTCCCCATTTCAAGGACGATTTTTGCGGTCCAGATGGCAAAGAAAGCAAATAGAAGAACCCAGTTTGCATGTAAGGGTCCTTGGACCTTTAAGACGCCAACAGGCTGAGGAACTAGTTGCTTCTGTGGCAGAAACAGCGAGCTGGACGAGGGCGAAGTTGTATTTTGATTTCTGTGTTTGAACCTGAGGCGGGTTTGCAGTGAAACTAAATCCCTGATCTGGTTTGATTTGAGACAGTGAGAAATAGGTGGGGGCCGGGTACAGCGGGCTGCTTCAGGTTTCCACTTCCACACTTAAGATTGTAGCTGCGGTGTGCGCTTGTGTAAGTGCATGCATGCATTTGTGCATTTAAATCTACTGAAGGACAGTGAAGAGAGGTCAACCAAGCCTCTGCACCATGCACACTGATGGCTCCAGCAGGTAGCCACTAGGAGGTGGAGGAGAAGCTTCATATTCCAAAATGTAATTAGTAAAACATGTTTTGCATTTTGGGTTAATCCAGCCCTAAATATATTTTCATCCTCATAGGGGCGTGGCTAAACCCAGATTATGTTTAAACCCAGAATCTTTGCATTTAAACCCAGTGGTGACGTGATTACACCCAGGTGGGGTAGTGATTGAAGAGTCATGTATCTCCCTGGTGGAGGAGTGGTCACTCAGACACGTAGTGAGGGTCCTGCAGCTCCGGTGAGGGGTGTTGTGGAGCCGCAGTCGTAGCCCACATCCACCACTGTGTGTGGTCGGCCGGCCAGACGGCTCGGGATGGGCTGCACCTGCACCTGCCGGTCTCGGAAACTCTGGATGTAGCTCTGGATAGGGCAGAGAAATTATTTTTAAGATTAAGGAAAGACATTAAAAAAAGCATTTTATCGCCAAGTTTTGCAGCAACTGAGAACACAGAACCCTAAAACCACACAACAATAAAGTAACAACAAAGCACACTGCAGGAAGCATAGAAAACAATAGATCCTCCTCACCGGCGAGAGGACGTCTGTGTCGTAGCGGCGGATAGGGTTGGGCTTGCGGCGGTAAGCCGGCTCAGGGTGAAGCTGCTTGGCCTGGTGGTGATGGCTGGAGGAGGAGCCGTGCTGCTGCTGCTTCTTCTTCTTCTTGTTGCGATAGCGATCGTCCCGCTGTCGAATCCGCATCACCTGCATCCTCCTCTGTTGGCGGCTGATGATTACTGAGGACAGAGGGAGGGCCATGTCGAGAACATCAGCGAGGACTACTTTTCCATTATGATGTGCACACATGGAGGCAAATCAGAAATAAAACTAATAAACTAATAGTTATAGCAACTTCAAACAAATGATGTTGCTATGCATGTTGCCTATATGAATAGAATACAATTACAGATAGAGATTAAAATGTGTGCCATATGTTTCATAATTAAACTTAATGTCAACCTTAATGTTGATATGGCACACTGATTAACAAGAACATTTATAAAAGGCCCTTCATATCTAGAAGGTTGCAGACCCCTGCTTTATAGAAGAAATGCCACAAAAAACAGCACGACTTCTCCTCACCCTTGGTATGGGAGTATCCCTCAGCGGTCACCTTCCACTGAACCATGACACCCAGCAGGGTGAGGGCAGGCCACACCCCGAGCACCACCCACGTCAGCCAGCACACAGGCTTGCCAGGTGCTGCTTTAATTCGCTCGTACATGTACAGGACGAGGGCGAAGAGCTCCACGAAGTAGTCCACCGCCACAGTGATGACTGCTGCACCAAACATCGCTGTGGACAGCGTGGTGAAGAGGCGCTGCCACTGCAGAGTGAGCACGGCGAACAGCATGCCCAGGCCAAGCAGCACGCCCAGCGGCACCCAGACGGAGCGCGGCGGGCTATCAGGACAGCTCCTCCATGCCCACCAGCGTGGCCACAGCCACCAGTAGGCCCAGCAGCAGGCCCACCATAAAGAGGCCCACGCTGCGAACCAGCATGGTGACCAGGCCGCAGAGCGTGCCGATGCCCAGGCCTATGCCCACAGAAGCCTCCAAGCTCAGCTGGGTGTCCAGAACGCGCTCCTTGTAGCAGAGCATGAAGATGACGACGGAGCCAAACATCAGGCCCGTCAGGAACATCACCGCTTTGAAGCAGCGATAGCCTGAAATGAAAGGAAGAAACACAACATCGATAACAGGGCCGTCCCTTAATGAACAAATCAATCACATAGAGCCAGGACTCACCAAAGAAGCAGTAAATGATGCCGAAGAGACAGCACATGGAGCAGACGACAGAGGGAACCACCTTGTAGCGGCTGCCAAAGTCCTCGCAGCCATCCAGCCGCTCGGGGCTCAGCTCCTGGTCGGGCTGGGCCGGCAGCATCTCCAGGGTGGTTGTCATGGTGGACAGGAGGAGAGAGAAGGAAGGAGAGAGGAGGTGGAGGAGGAGAGGAGAGGAGGTGATCAGGTGGGAGGTGAGGGACAGGGGAGGCTAGGGAGAACCACACAGCCGCATGGTTTCACCTGTGGATGGAGGGCAGGAGAGAGAAGCAGAGAGAGTTAGACAAAGAGTGGATGGAAAGTATCGTATATGCGAAGATATGGACTCAACCGTGCTTCTCAAGGATGCTCTAAGGCAGACCACTCTCTTATCCTGGATCAAGGAGAGTCCTTGAAACATAACATAACACTATGACTAACCATGTTTTCAGAGTGTCCTGGACGGTTAGAAACGTAAAGCTGAACCATCTGCAGTTTTACCAGGTTTGTGATTTAATATAATGCTTCTGGCTGTTAACCATCCAAAGGATCAACAACCCAAACGGTTAATAAAGTGGCTTTCAAATCTGCAGCAGTGTAAAGCAGATTTTGTTTTGTGTCCGCACACACACAAAGGCACACATGAACACACAGTTTGGCATCCCCCGATGGCGGAAACAGCGGATAATAATAGCTCAGATAACAGCAGGAGTTTGAGCTGGGTGGACAAGAGCAGTGTTTGATCAGGAAGCATTTAAGGGAACAGGAACAGGCGACCCTCCGGAGTCCCCCCCCCTCACTGGAGCACAAAACACATTTCTCTAATGGATTCTCAGCCGTTCAATCTTTCATCGATCACTCAGTCTCTCCTACCAGATCTATTTAATCTAAAGTCTTAAAGCGTTGATGTGCCATTGTTTTGTCGTGCGTTGTATTTCTGGCACTCCATCACTATTAAATTCAGAATATGACCCTAATTTAGATCAAATCAAATTTATTTATATATCAACATCACAAATTACACATTTGTCTCAGTGTTTACAGACTGTACAGGATACGACACCCTCTGTCCTTAGACCCTCTGTCCTTAGACCCTCTGTCCTCAGACCCTCTGTCCTTACACCCTCTGTCCTTACACCCTCTGTCCTTAGACCCTCTGTCCTTAGACCCTCTGTCCTCAGACCCTCTGTCTTTAGACCCTCTGTCCTCAGACCCTCTGTCCTTAGACCCTCTGTCCTTAGACCCTCTGTCCTCAGACCCTCTGTCCTTAGACCCTCTGTCCTTAGACCCTCTGTCCTCAGACCCTCTGTCTTTAGACCCTCTGTCCTCAGACCCTCTGTCCTTACATCCTCTGTCCTTAGACCCTCTGTCCTCAGACCCTCTGTCCTTAGACCCTCTGTCCTTAGACCCTCTGTCCTCAAACCCTCTGTCCTTAGACCCTCTGTCCTTAGACCCTCTGTCCTCACACCCTCTGTCCTCAGACCCTCTGTCCTCACACCCTCTGTCCTCACACTCTCTGTCCTCAGACCCTCTGTCCTTACACCCTCTGTCCTCAGACCCTCTGTCCTTACACCCTCTGTCCTCAGACCCTCTGTCCTCACACCCTCTGTCTCACACCCTCTGTCCTTACACCCTCTGTCCTCAGACCCTCTGTCCTTACACCCTCTGTCCTCAGACCCTCTGTCCTTACACCCTCTGTCCTTACACCCTCTGTCCTTACACCCTCTGTCCTCAGACCCTCTGTCCTCAGACCCTCTGTCCTTACACCCTCTGTCCTTACACCCTCTGTCCTTACACCCTCTGTCCTCAGACCCTCTGTCCTTACACCCTCTGTCCTCAGACCCTCTGTCCTTACACCCTCTGTCCTCAGACCCTCTGTCCTTACACCCTCTGTCCTTACACCCTCGCATCGCACAAGGAGAAACTTCCTAAAAGAAACCCCATAATTAAAGGGGGAACATGTAAGAAACCTCAGGGAGAGACTGAGGAGGGATCCCTCTCCCAGGACGGACAGACGTGCAATAGATGTCGTGTGTACAGGATAAACAACATAGTACAAATACAACATGTGACAGAAATGATGTTTCTTTGTTTCCTTCTATGCAGCCTTTACTGACCTGCCACCTTAAGTGTCCTCATACATGTCTCATCCCTCAGCTCTCACATATAACCCTTTGCTGCAGCCTCCTCTGTATTCCAGTACTGTCCTTTACTAACAGCACTTGGTAAATACATTTCTTTCTCCTTCTTTGCGTCCACACTTCTTTGTATCTCACCTCGTCTGTCTCCTGCTGCTGATCTCTCTGTTTCCTCCTTTACATCCTTCCTAACTGTCACAATCTATAACTCAAATTCAAACCAAATAGTAATGACTGCATAAGTTCAGAATAAACGTAAACTTTAGAAACGCTTCGACACTGGAAACACTGAGGTAGTGAAACAAACACAGAGCGTCATCATGTTTTATGTTAAAATGGACTGTTGTGTTAAAAAGTGAATATAAAGTTAAACTAAATGTCTTTCACTTCCTGCCCCCCCTCCCCCCCCGGCTGTTTTTGTTCTCGCCGTCTCTGGTGAGTTCAGTCCGACTGCGGTAGGTTTCTGGGTCAAAGCTTATGCAACTTCTGTCTGGGGAACTTCGCTCTGATATTCATGAGCTCCTCCATCGCTCATCAACTTTCCTCTCTCCCGTTTTGTTTCCTCGTCCGTCACGTCATCCTTCCTTCAGTGCCTACTTTTTCCTCCTCGTTAATAATCCGCCCATCGTTGCTGACCTGAGTCATTCACCCATTGTTCCCTCTTGGCCTCTTGTTAAGTACCTCCCTGAGGACAGTCCTGAAGGAGTGCATGAGAATGTTTGTGTCACTATGGGGGCTGAACCTGGCCTGGCAGGTTTGACAATGTACGAGGAAAGCAGACAAAGTACTCGAGGGTTGGCAAAGTAATCCAATCTTATTAGATAGATGCTGCTCTGCTTTGACCTTTAACCTGCGATCTCTCTGTGGTGTAACTCGTTAGTGTATTATGGTACAAGCTACAAGGCCTCACTAATCTCAAAACCTTTCTACATAAAGCTGTGTGTTAACTACAGTCAGTACGTGGATAGCAGAGCATTACATATGTTCTGTCCCGTCCGTTTCATCGGTGCACAAACAGAAATGTAAAAAGCACAATGATAGGGGAAGTCATGTGGTGTAACTGCATCTCAGTAAACAGCAGCTACGTTGCATCTGCACGTCAGGAGGAGCAGAACAAAGACTACACACAGATACTTTCTACATTTTCATCCTGACATGTCATATTAATAATCATCTTTTCATGGAGGATTAGCAGGGTGCTGCTGAGTGACCCAGTGTGTGTGTGTGTGTGTGTGTGTGTGTGTGTGTGTGTGTGTGTGTGTGTGTAAGCATTAAGCCGTTTTGTACCACAGATAAAAAACGTGCAGTTTTTATGTTTGCAGACGGATCATCCTCTGAAAAAAAAAAGAGAAAACAAACGAGTTTCTTCTTCTGCTGTCCGACTCAGCAGCAACAACAACAACACGGTTTCATCCTCCTCTCGCCCTGCTTCCTGTCTGTTTCCATGACGACGGAGGGATGCTGACAGACAGCCGGCAGTTGGCCTGACCAATGGAAGAGCAGCTTAAACTCCCATAGCAACAGCATAAAAGCCAATCATTGGCCCGTCTGTTCTTTCTGAATGTGTTAGTGTGTTAGTGTGTGTGTGTGTGTGTGTGTGTGTGTGTGTGTCTGCTCCTATAGAAACCCTCGTTTAAATCACAAATGAAACATGCCAGTGTTAATATACTAATGTCACACCGGCATGTTTTCAAACACATTTGAAGCACAACATTGAAAGTCTGCGAGTTCTTAACAATTATTTATCGACTTCAACACGGTTCAAACGGTCAATAAGACGCAGACACACTGACACGCTGACATCATCAGGATGAACGCTGTCTGCTTATTAACACCGACCTAAATGTTAAAGTCCACAGCTCAGCTCATTTTACATAACTCCACATCTGAAGAAATATAAAGATACAGTTTCATTGATGCGTTCAAGAGTCCGGTGTTAACCAGTGATGCAAAGACTTTCAGAAATCTAAGCTGCGCGGGACAAAAGTACACGATGGAAAGAGTCCGGTGACGTAGCAGAACTTCATATCTGGACTTAAATAGATGTTTCTGCTGCACAACACAAGCAGGGGGGGGGGGGGAGACATGATTCATTTTGCATTCATGCATCTTGATGAGAGAGATGTAAACCTTCTCGTTACACGATGAGCACTTCATTTAACTTTACGTTGGATTCAGGTTCACCCTGTTCAGAGAATCTAAATGTTGTTCTTCGTCACCTCGATGACGTCTGAACGTCTCGGTCGTTTTCCCAACACGCTCCGTGTTCAGTTCAGTTTCATAACCGTGACTCATGAAATCTGCTCATCATGCATTCGTTTAAAAATCTTTGTTGTGCCTAATGTTTGGTGACCAGGCTTCTCCAGTGACCAACAGAAAAGGTCCCATAGGGGTCGGTGTCGGCCCACAACTGTTTATGTTGCACCTAAATGATGTCAGCAGAGTATTACTAACCCTGAAACACTAATATCCTTCATTCTGTTTTATGTTTCAAGAGTACACAACTTATTAAGATGCACATGTCATGTGTGTGTGGGACACCCAGCTGTGTTAAGCCCCTCGGACGAGGCCTCCTGGTCGCAGGGTCAGACGCTGGGCGATGCTCCGACTGAACTCGTTTATCGTCAGCCAATAAGAAGGCAGAAACTCCTGTGACCTCATCAACTGGCGTCTGGCCAGCCGTATGTTCGCCGTGTTGTCTGCAAGTATTAATGTGTTGGTGCCATTTCCAACTCGGACCCTGATCGCCTCGTCATTTTCCTTCCAACTGGATGATCCCAACCACAACGCTGTAGCTTCTGATGCTTTCAGTAGATTCTCAACACGACTGTGTACGAGCGATCAGACGGACGTTACTTTGTGCGCTGCTTTCGCACTTCCTCCAGTGTTTCTGAACATGTTTAAATGATTGTGTGGTAAGGTTTGGAGGATGTAAAGCACACCTGCAACCATAAAGACTCGTCTCAGCGGTCGATGTGTCACTCAACTGATTCCTCCAACATGAAAACAACAACAACGTGACTGCGTGTGTGTTGCAGGTGTAACTGGCGCCGAAGCCTCGGTGACGGTGAGCAACAGCAGGACGAGCAGCGATACGACACAACCGACCGAGCGACCTGCTGTAAGAGAATCCAGCTGCGCCAAAAATAGGTCGATCCAACTTCCTGTTTCGAAACAGAACACAGGGACTGATTCTGAACACATCGTCCTTTAAATCCTAACAAACATTCAAGAGCCACACAAATGTCTGAATGACTCCTGTGTGCGCTCGCTCATGTGCAGCCAGGAGAAGCCAGCTCCAGCCTGAAGACGACAAAATGGACAAAGAGGAAGAGCGACGAAAAGGAAAATATGGAAGCTGACACTCCAAAATGCTCACATACCCTCAAAAGCTTTTAGACTTAACGAAATGCCTTCAAAGAGTTTGAGTTCAGTCACATTTTACAGCCTGTTGTTACTGATATGGTGTCACACAGGAGACCAACATGTCGTTCTTTTATCTGAGGGGTTTAAAGCACGTCTCTGAACATGAGCAGCAAACGTTAAGAGGAAGGAACAACTGTAAAGGTGAAGTGAAAGAGGAAGAGGAGGGAGAGGACAGAGAGGAAGAAGAAACGCCACAGGCCTTCCCGCCATGTTGTGTTGCGTAACTGCCTCGTAATGTCAGAACATCGTATCTCAGTGCACTTCAGTCAGTGAGGGAGGGGTACATGTATAACCTTTATGTTTTAAAGAATTGGGACTTTTGGGGAATATATTATATACACGTTTTATTTAGTTTCTTTCATTTTCAGCATATATAATAAATTATTTATTTATTATTTTTAAAAGATTAGGTGTAAGAAGCCTCAGTAATGACTTATTGTTGTTTATTTGTTATTATTTTTATACGTGTACGAGTTGTATACATTGAAAACAAAATAAAACAGACCCAAATTCCTGAATGACAAATCAAGTTACGCATTTGACAAAATATCGACTATATTTACAATAACTGAGCTGCGTGAGGCACACACACACACACACACACACACACACACACACACACACACACACACACACACACACACACACACACACACACACACACACACACACCACAACAGCATCAAGAGGACGAGAGTTCAATGTGCTCCTCTCTCATCACTGACCTGAGAACTCTTCTGCATCATTTCCCCATCCAACAACCTCTCTGTCCTCTGCACCGTGTGACTGCCGGCGGTTTAATAAGAGAAGATGATGCGGACAGACCTCTCCGTCTCTGTGTTGTTCCGGAGCCGTCCGAGGTAACAGGCTGGTGGACAAGTCTGCCAGAAAGTGGCCTGTTCATGATGAGCTCAGATCGAGCTGCCAGCAACCCGCCGCTCGCAGCGGAAGACCGGGTGTGTCACCGGTTTACATGTCGGCTTCCAGGAAGAGAGAGGTTGTTGTCATCAATCGTCCTGCCGATAACCTGGCACGCCAACCGCCGAAGCTCGGCACATGTCAATCAATACTTTCCGTGGATGCAGTGGCAACGTGACAGTGTGCAGGGGAGCATGTAGCGAGTGGTGGCAGGATCATTGTGTGTGTGTGTGTGTGTGTGTGTGTGTGTGTGTGTGTGTGTGTGTCAGACAGAGACATGGACGAGAGGCAGGTCAGCGGGGTTAGGACCACAGCAGCACATGACAGGTGAATCCTTCCTGCCAGGGAACGATTGAAACGCCAGAAGAGAAGTTAACCCAGTTTTCAGGTTGGAAACTATGAACAAACTGGATTTATGTTAAAGTGTGTGAGCTACCAGGGGGGGGGGGGGGGGGGGGGGGTCTGATGTTGTCCAGCAGGTGATTGCATTGGACAGATTGTCAGCACCAAGAACTGAACAAAAGCTTTGGTGTCAAAATCCCAAAAAATAAAGAATCTCCATTGAATCTTCAGAAAAGGAGAAAGGGTAAGGGTAAGGGTTAGGGTTTGGAAGAAGGCGACTAACGGGTGACTCGCACGACCTTTTTCTTTTTACAGAACAACAACAACATTACGTGACGGCTCTCACCCACAAACACCCGCACACCTCCTGGAGATCAGGCACGACCGCCGGCAGGCCGATGCGTTCTCACACCTCCTCAGACGCTGAGCAGGTTACATAAGGCTGAGAGTGAATGTGCTGCTCCAGTTTTATAAAACCACGTGTGGCTGCTTTTATTTCCTCTCATTGGACAGAATGTGGAGAATCTGCTGACGGGGAAGCGGTGAGAAGAGAAGGAGGAGGACACTGAGGGCTTTGTCTATGTTAGACTGTTTTCACCTCAACAGACTGCTGGGAGGGCACACTGAACACATGCCTCCTAACAAACTAGCTTACGCTATAAAACATCCAAAAATAATCAAGTTAACATATTTAAATGTCTTGTTTTGTCCCCAAAAAACCCCAAAGATATTCAGTTCAAGATACAACACAGCAAATTGATAGACTTCTTTGTAATCTGATAAACCTCCATCAAGCTTATGAATCATATTTCCTATTTTAAGCCTTTAAAGTGGCGCATAATTGTAAAATTGAAGCCGAGATATTCAAAACAACTGTATCCTACTTTTCCCATAATGCAACTCTGCAAAACAGCTCTAGATCAAGGGATAAAAGGCAGTTTAATCATCTTCATGCTGATCATTTGACAGCTAGCGTAGATGATCCTGGTTTCTGTGTGGTCCGTTCGCCGCAGAGATGATGAGATTCGATCGTTGTGCGGCCAGAGGCGAGGTCAGGACGAACAGCCGGCCTCTTACAATCAGGAAACTTTTAGTCCTTTCAGACCCTCAGTTTTCACCTGCAGGTTCCTCTCAGCTGTCATCAGACCTGCAGCAGCATGTTTGAAGACATTCTTACAGAACTGCCAGCCTCCTACAATAAAGGCTTCTCTATCTCACGCTTCATGCTGCTGCTCAGTATGACTGAACAGCCCCCGGCCAGCGCTCTGTGTTCCCCATCCGCCGGCGCGCTGAGGGAGCTGCTCGGGAATATCAATGATGTTTGTTCCCGTGGAGGAGAAACTAAACGCAGGGTTAGGGCTCGAGTTGTTGGCAGAGCAACACAGCAGCTGAGCATGTCTCTCTTTGAGGTGGGATGTCAGGAAATCTGTCGATCTTTACACCAAAAGGTTCAAGAGGAAGAAAGACGATCGTGAACGTGTCTGCGGTTTATCTGTCACAGACAGGACGTCCCAGTGACATCAGGTCTTCAGGACTCCACAGGAATAGTGTTTTCAAATGAGTAGTGCAGCCTAACTTCACAGATAGCCTCGAACACGCTGCTACCTTTCCATCTGTCGCAGCAGAAGATCAGCAGCTCTTTGTCCTGCAGTTACAAACTACAGCTAAAGAAAACGCTCTCTTCAAACACTCAAACTTTCTTTCTTAGTTTAGAAAAGAGACGTTTTGGTGTCAGGTGAGATCAGGGTTGACCAGCGGACAGGTGAACAGCATAAAACACGATCCCTGAGATACACTCAATAACATTCAGGCTCCGACAGTTTGAGGAACACAACCTGTGAGCGCAGTCGTATCACAGCAGGACGTATAACACACCGACACAGCGGAGACAAGACACCGCCGACAACCAATCGATCATCGCAAGAGCAACCTCAGAACATCCATCGTCTCCATCGTTATGAAGACTGCTGAATGTGCAGGACGTAAGAAAAGCAAAGTCTGCCATCACACTTCAGCACGTGCAGGAGTAACCCGTGATCCTCTCCGCTCGCCCTTACACGCCACCTCCGATAACAGTGCGGCCCGTGTGATCTCAGTGGGAGGGTCCAACACAATCATTTCAGCCACAGAGAATAATAAACCGTGGCGCGCTCAGCAGCAGCAGATGTTTGTGCACCTCAATTTACATTTTTGCACTTGACCTCTGTGCTCGCAGAGATCAGCTGGTGCTTTTATGTGTACCCGTCTCCCTCTCTACACGTGTTGAGGTCCCTGACGGAAGGAATCCAGATCCAAACAACTAATCAACTGAATAATGGTGAAGCAGGAGCAACAGTCTGCTCAGTCTGCACCTGTCGGCTCCAACAACAAGCTCTTTCACTTTGAACATCTGGCCTGCAGCAGCCTGCAGCTCACTCCCTGCTCCAGATTACACTCATTAGCTCCCGTTGGTGCACCCATCATCGCTGCTGAACCCTGAACGCCTCGTGGGAAACTGACAAGCTTCCTGCTGATTCTCTGACTGCAGCTGATGCTGGCAGGAAACACAACCTCTGTGTGTCTTCACCACGTCAGACCGTGTACGGTGGAGCGGTGTGGGGATCTTTCACTCAAACGTTACCTCACCAGTAAAATAGGTCAATCTTCACGTAGATTTGTGGTAATATCGTGATGTTCATGAGCTCACATTGAAGCAGTAGCAGCCGGAGAATAAACTACACCGGATTCATTCAGACAGGCGGGGGCGAGGAGGAGGGGAGACGGGGGCGAGGGAGAAAGCGAGCAGCCCCGTGCCGGAGATGTTGACCCACTAACGGAGCCGAAGCAACGCGTTGTGGCATTTTCATTCCCCCAGATGGCTGCAGAGCTCGAGCCGTGCCGCCTGACCTCGCTGATAAGACGGCGTCCTGACACAGCGAACACACAAAGAGCCCGTTGAAGGTCTGCAGGGCTGAACATCCTCTCACTGTTTCAGAACTTCAGTCTGTGAAGCTCAAAACACATTAGGGTTCATTTCTTACATGAAATACTGTCTTCACTTCAATGTCCTACATTTCCCAGAATGCCGTTCAATGACCTCCAGGGATTAAAGTACAACAGTAAGAGGTTTACAGTTAGGCTACTTTAATCAAACTATTTTAATGTATGTGTCAAATAGCAGCTTTAGAAAGATCTGCTGTTTTAAAAGGGATTTAAAGAGTTTGACCCTAACAGCGACTAAAACTAAGAGTTTAACGTGTCTCGCGTCCACATTTTACCTCTACTAAAACACGATGTATATGACAACCACAAGTAAACAAGAGGAACCTCTAAAGGCAGAATACATCACCGCTGTTGTTTGAGTCATGATGCACACACAAAGGCTGCAGAAACAACACGTTAAAGAACAGTTCCTCCATCATCCTCTGTATCACCCAGAGGACCCCTGGGGGTCTCCAGCCTCGAAAGATACTCACACATTTCCAGGAACTAAAAGTAGAAACGCATCAAAAGTCTCAGACTCAAAGTTCATCCAGGGACGGAAGACATTCGTTTAAAAATGATATAAAACAGAGGAAAGAGGCAAATCCTCACATCACACACCTCCTCAGATTCAACCTGAACTGAGACCCCTTCAGGGACCTCTGGGAGAGCTGCAAACATACAAATAAGCACAACTCTCTCTGGTAAACACACCATCTATTCATCCCCCCCCCATCTGCTGTAATGAGAAGCAATCAACCCTGACAGGATGATCGACCCTGATGCGGCCATCCGGGTCAGACATCACCGACCTCCGCGTCCATCACGCGCAGCTGACCTCAATTAAACAATTCCACATTCAACACGTCGCTGCGCGTGAAGGAGATCCTCTCGTGGTGAATGTACATCAATACTCCCAGGTTCATGATGTGTGACAGCGTGTGTGTGTGTGTGTGTGTGTGTGTGTGTGTGTCTGAGACAAAAGAGACGCACCGTGCGCGTTAATCGGCCACTCACCATCATCCCCGGCAGGTTGACGCGCCTCGTCCGCGTTCACATGACGGCAAAAGGAGCCTCCTGAGCCCGAAACATCGACCATTTTCAACGTGTTGTAGCCCGAGTGAGTGAATCCCCGTCGGTGTGGAGGTCCGTCTCCCCCCGGCAGCCTGCAGGGCGGTGGATCCCCGACCTCACTAGTCCTCCATGGGGAAAAGCGCACACAAACCGGGCTAACAAATAGAGTAATAACCCGGGTTACATGCCGGATAAAGAGCAGAACTTTAGGTGCAAATTGGTCATGAGGTGTTGGAGCATCCAGGCTCCGGTCCGGGTGGATGGATGGATGGAGGATATGAGCCTCCCGGCGCGTCGGGGGGGGGGGAGAAGGTGGCCTCCGCTGCAAGAAATGACGAGTCCAGACATGTCAAAGCCTGAATCACATGGACTGCTTGTGCTGAGAGGAAATACAAGTGACGAGTCCAGACTGCATTTCAAATACATCCAATAATTTATAATAGTTAACAAACAAGCAGCAACACACACAGATATAAAACAGTTCTATCTTTTACATGTTTAATAGGAAGTGGTGGAATAACACTGCTCTTCTTGTGCACACACACACACTGCATCATGTGACTGTAAAGAAACATCTCGCGCATGTTCTCAATCTGCAAATGTGAAAATAGACGGAAGTCTATAGACTATAACAGATATAATAATAATAGCTATAATAGTAATATAGTTCCCTTGAACTTGAAATCTTTTGCAGTGCGCGTGGCACGACGTCCTCACGCAGAGACGCGGAGCGGCGTCAACCGCCCATAATGAGAACCACCGGAAGTGGCGTTATTTGACCTTCAAAATAAGAAAAATAATGCTAATTAAATAAATCCAACAAATGACGAGTCGTTCCCCTAAAATGTGTTAATTTCTGTGGTGAATTTACTTAATTTGGCCTCTTTAAATAATACTTATAAGTTAACTGAATGTGCAGACGTAAACTCATTTAAGTCAAAGCATTAAACTGACAAGCATTTACATTCAAACTTTGTTTCACGTTGTGAAATAGTTATGCACAAGTTAAATAAGAAACTGCGTCAATTTCTTTTCTCAGATCCGTTCGTGAGCATTTAATTTAGTGCAGCTCAAAGAAGGAATGAAGAAGCTGGTGGCCAGCAGGGGGCTGCAGAGGGGCAGGCTTCAGTTTAACTGTTGACCCAGTTTCAGTCTTCCAAGACCCACAATGCTTCACTGCAAACATCTATTTTGTATGGCACCAAGACAAAGAAAACAAAACGAGTTCACCCATAAAACACTGCCTGTATTCCCTTAATCTCCTTTAAACATGTTCAAACTTTGCTTCTCTCTAAACACCAAATGTTTAACTTTATCATGAAAACAGCTTATTGTTGTTGTTGTGCCTCCAACACAGAGATGAGGAAAAATACATTGAAAATATACTTTATTATTATTTGTGTAAAAACAGGTCAAGCAGAGTAAGCTCACAGTAACACCCTCACAGGAGTGTCAGTGTCACAGGAAGTGTCAGTGTACAGGAGTGTCAGTGTTACAGGAGTGTCAGTGTCAGTGTCACAGGAGTGTCAGTGTTACAGGAGTGTCAGTGTCACAGGAGTGTCAGTGTTACAGGAGTGTCAGTGTCAGTGTTACAGGAGTGTCGTGTCACAGAGTGTCAGTGTCACAGGAGTGTCACAGGAGTGTCAGTGTTACAGGAGTGTCAGTGTCAGTGTCAGTGTCACAGGAGTGTCAGTGTCACGGAGTGTCAGTGTTAAAGGAGTGTCAGTGTCAGTGTCTGTGTTACAGGAGGTCAGTGTCAGTGTCAGTGTTACAGGAGTGTCAGTGTCAGTGTCAGTGTCACAGGAGTGTCAGTGTCAGTGTCACAGGAGTGGTCAGTGTCACAGGAGTGTCACAGGAGTGTCAGTGTTACAGAGTGTCAGTGTCAGTGTCAGTGTTTACAGGAGTGTCAGTGTCAGTGTCAGTGTCACAGGAGTGTCAGTGTCAGTGTCACAGGAGGTCAGTGTCACAGGAGTGTCAGTGTTACAGAGTGTCAGTGTCAGTGTCGTGTTACAGGAGTGTCAGTGTCAGTGTCAGTGGTCACAGGAGTGTCAGTGTCAGTGTCACAGGAGTGTCAGTGTCACAGGAGTGTCAGTGTCACAGGAGTGTCACAGGAGTGTCAGTGTCACAGGAGTGTCAGTGTCACAGGAGTGTCAGTGGTCAGTGTCACAGGAGTTGGTCAGTGTCACAGGAGTGTCAGTGGCACAGGAGTGTCACAGGAGTGTCAGTGTCAGTGTCACAGGAGTGTCAGTGTTACAGGAGTGTCAGTGTTACAGGAGTGTCAGTGTCACAGGAGTGTCAGTGTCCAAGGAGGTGTCAGTGTCACAGGAGTGTCAGTGTTACAGGAGTGTCAGTGTTACAGGAGTGTCCGTGTCACAGGAGTGTCAGTTGTTACAGGAGTGTAACAGGAGTGTCAGTGTCACAGGAGTGTCAGTGTCAGTGTCAGTGTCACAGAGTGTAGTGTCAGTGTACAGAGTGTCAGTGTTACAGGAGTGTCAGTGTCACAGGAGTGTCAGTGTCAGTGTCACAGGAGTGTCAGTGTCACAGGAGTGTCAGTGTCAGTGTTACAGGAGTGTCAGTGTCACAGGAGTGTCAGTGTTACAGGAGTGTCAGTGTCACAGGAGTGTCAGTGTCACAGGAGTGTCAGTGTCACAGGAGTGTCAGTGTCACAGGAGTGTCAGTGTCACAGGAGTGTCAGTGTCACAGGAGTGTGTCAGTGTCACAGGAGTGTCAGTGTCACAGGAGTGTCAGTGTTACAGGAGTGTCAGTGTCACAGGAGTGTCAGTGTCACAGGAGTGTCAGTGTCACAGGAGTGTCAGATGTGCTTCAACTTCTTCACTGACTTTATAAGGTATTTATATGGTGATGTTAAAATGCATTCATGAACTCACAAGTTAGCAAAAATCACACGCTTGTTACTTTTTCATGATTGAATTGGTGCATTTTCTTATATTCACGCTACAAATCGTTCCTTCAGTGATTTGTGTTCTGAATATAGTTCCAGGACTTTCCTGTACTTTGGTAACTCATGTCGTCGTATATGTTATTCATGGATTTGATCTATACCTGTATAGATTACAGGTGTGTACACACCTGTATAGATTACAGGTGTGTACACACATTTGCAGCTCATTTAGTTGGACTCGCACGTGTACAGTTGACCCTCAGCGGCGCCATCATCAGGCTCTGGGCAGGAAGCGCAGGTTGATGGGCTTTGCAGGGATGAGCAGGGTTCGAGTTTTAGGCTCCACGACCGGTGCACCTTGTTCAGGCTGGACTTCAAAGTGCTGCATGAGCTGTAAGACGCAGACTGCACCGTCAACAACAGCCTTTCAATGATTAAAGAAACTCCATTCTGGTAGAGTCGTACTTGAGGAATGTTTATCTTAACCTAAAACACACATGGACCAGGAAGTAGCTGCTCTCTACGTCACTCACCCTGGACAGAGCAAAGAACATCTCCATCTCCGCCACCCTCTTCCCCACACATCCTCGCAAGCCGACCCCGAAGGGGATGAAGCTGTACGGGTGGTGCTGGAAGAAGCCGGGCGCCGCTACACTGAAGTCGCTGTCGGGCGCCTTGGCACGGATCCACCGCTCCGGGATGAAGAGCTCAGCGTCTACAAACTGTGCTTCATCGTGACAGACGGCGTAATGACACAGATGGAACTGAGTCTGAAGAGAAAACAATGTTATTTTAAATCAATGTGAAGACTCTGCGAGTCACGATCATCCCTACCTTCTGGGGGAACCAGTAGTTTCCCACGACGACCTCGTCCTCGGACATAAACCGTCCGTTTCCAGGGACCACGGGATAAAGGCTGGAGCAGGAAGACAGAATGTATTCAGATCCTTCAGTAAAAGTAGAACTACCACACACTATTAACGACTCCTTTCACAGTATAATTATTATAATAACTTAATATTACAGAGCTCACTGTTCCCGTATTTCAGGGACAAGCTGTCCGCTCACCGTAGCGTCTCCTTGACGACGGCCTTCAGGAAGGGCATCCTGCGCAGGTCGTCTGTGGTCGGCTCCCGTCTGTCGGGACACACGGCGTTCACCTCTCTGTACAGTCGATCCTGAGCCCCGCCGTCCCTCGCCAAGTGGTACAACGTCCACGACAGGGTGTTGGAGGTCTGACGGGTGGAGAAAGCAGATTGTTGTCGTGGCGTCGTCATAAATCATAAAGCTTTATATCTTTGATTCCTTCTTTACATCCCCTCGTTACTTCTCAGCAGTTACTGTGCATGCATCTGATCCAACATCTAAACATAAAGAAACAATAACAAGGATTAAATATATATATATATATATATATATATATATATATATATATATATATATTATCTTATAGTTTATTTAGATTCCCATCCTGCACCAGGACTTTGAGCACATTCTGTTTTCATGTTAATGAACATGTTTGTGATATTTAACTTCTCCTGGATGATGATCTGAGAAACATGGGATTTAAAATGTAAGTGTAATGTTTGTTGTTGTCCATGTTGTTGGCACAGATCTCCAGCTCGCAGCGACAACACGCCTCGCCCTCGCCCTCGCCCTCGCCCTCGCCCTCGCCCTCGCCTGGGAATGCAGCCAGACGAGCTCTGCGACGTACGTGAAGCAACACAACCTGAACTCGTTTGTGTTGTTGCAGGTTTTGAGTGTCATCTCATCGTAATGATCGAGGGCATGTTGCGTCTTATAAAGGGATGTTTCTCTGTTGCTTCACACGGCAGCAGAGTTCACAGAAACTCCCAGCATGCACCGGTACCATCAGCTCACCGTGTCGACCCCTCCCAGCAGCAGCTCGGTGACGCTGGTGTAGACCTCGCCTCTGCTCAGCCTGTCAGAGGACAGCAGGTAGGTCAGGTACATGCCCTCTGCCGGCTCGCCGCTGCTCACCTGAGCCTCGATCTCAGCGATCCTCCTGTCGATGAGCGTCCGGGCTTAGAACACAAACAACGCAGAACTTGTTAGAATCTGAAACCGCTTCAATTTGCATGAATTTCTCCTTTTGCTGTTTCTTTATCTGCATACCAACGCCACAGAGGTCGTCCCAGGCCTGAACGAAGCGCCTCCAGAAGGGCAGGACGCCGCGGCTCCAGCGGGGGAAGAGGACCACGAGCTCGGAGAGCATCAGCATGTCATCGACGGCGGTGATGAAGCGCAGCGTGTCCCGGGGAATCTCCTCCTGCAGGCAGCCCAACCTGGTCTCAAACAAGATGGAGGAGATGCCTGCGGAAGGTCGAAATAATCACAAACAGAACCTCGTCCTCGGTGTTTCTGCAGCTTCAGAGGCCGTGCAGGAGTGCACGTCTGTTTGTTTGTGTTGTTCTCGTGTAGCACTGTGGGGAACTTCACAACAGCATGTCTGCAGAAACGCTCACCTTCAAAGCCGAACTTGTAGAGCTCAGCGGCCATGTTTGAAATGGTGGCGCGGTCCTCGCTGCGACTTCGGAGGAACTCGATGCGGTGCAGCAGATCTCCCACCACCTGGTGGATGATGGGGGCGTAGGCCGTCACTTCCTGCAGCTTCAGCATCTTGGGGTTCAGGGCTCTGCGGATTCGGTACCACTCCGGCCCCGTGCTGGAGAGGAGAAGAGTTTCTTCACATTACACACTCGAGCGGCTCGGGGAGCGAGTCCTGGTGCTTGTGTTCAAATGTTAAACCTGCAGCCAGAAATATGTATGTGATTTATTATATGTTCATGTGCTTTTATGTTCTTCTGTAACTATGCAAAACATTCACTCGTCCTTCAGCAGGAATGTGCTTTGTGTGCCAGGACGTTCCCACGCCTGCATTCTGCTGTGAACGGGTTTTGTGTATCTAACTGATATCGTGTTGCGAGACCAAAAGAACATCTTGCTCAGGACAGATGTCCCGACGGCAACTAATGTTTCACGAGGTCACCTCATGATGGATACAAGATGTATGTTTGTTGTCTGAAGCGCTCTCCTGCAGACTCCGCTGTACTCTGTATGACTTGTGCCTCTGAGATCTCAGAATAAAGTGTTAAAGCCCGTAACCCGTAACTTTATTATAATATGGAAGAATATTCCACAACACCTCGGTGACAGAAGTGGGATCACTGCAAGTCGTCTACGAACACCGAGGATTCTCCTCTACCTCGACGAACTACCCGATCTGAGACGAGAGGACCCGTATCCAGAGTGGGACTGACGAACTGTACGTGATCCAACGAACTGCTGAGATGTATTATTTCTACATTTATATTACAAAAAGTGTGATTTTAAGATAAACGTAAAATAACATGCCATGTCATCAGTAAGTAATAAATAGAGTCAGGGACTCGGAGACGTGAGGTCAGGGATCCCGAGTGGATGACGTGTAGAAAGTACGGACCAGATACTACGTCGTGTTTAAAGGTATGGGTTGAGAAACTTGGTTTTCCTGAAGGAGGATCGTTTAGTGTTGAAGTAAAGTTAAAAGTGAGGTTGAGCGAGAAGAGGACAAAGTAATGTCAAAGAGAAGGATTAAATGTGAAGCGTTGGAAACATAAAGACAGTTTGTTCTGGGAGAAGGAAGCAGAGAACAGAACCCATTCCACTTCTCTTCAGGCTCTGACGGGGTTGGATGACGATTCCTACTCCTGCCGCCGAGTGCCACCTCCGGCCTACCCACACCCAGACCAACCACAATTACAACCACCCCCCCACGAAGGCCCTGAAGCCTCTGCTCCTCCCGTCCATCACAAGAAAGGGAAACCCAACACCTGGCAACGACAACAAGACTAGACATGATCCAAGTAATGGGACCTGAAGGAACAGCTGTGGTTTACCGTCCCTGGACATCAGACGACATGAAGGCTGCTCTACACCACCCCCCCGCCATCTGAACAGGGAAGTACAATACACCACACACACAATCACTCATACATCAAAAGATACAAGAACTCATTTTAAAGTCTGCACCTGAACAAGCAACATGTTCCATGTTCAGTCCAGAAGCACACAGAACAACACACTCGGTTATTACAGCGTCTGAATCTCTCTTCTACCCCCGCAGGGTCAAAGGTCACCAGATATTATGTATAACGACTCCACGCCGGACACGCCTGTAATCTCTTGTATGTCTATCAGCGGTGGGTTCGGCCTTAATGACTCCGCTGTTAAAGCGTAGATAACCCCTGGTGCTGATGTCATGAGAAACACAGACATGCATTGTCTCACGTCTCTCCTGATCGAGACGAGCAGACGAGCAGACGAGCAGACGAGCAGACGAGCAGACGAGCAGACGAGCAGACGAGCAGACGAGCAGACGAGCAGACGAGCAGACGAGCAGACGAGCAGACGAGCAGACGAGCAGTTCGAGGGTATTTAAAGTTCTATCATTCTGTTATTGGAGCTCCAAACGTTGTGCTGTATCTGTACGTCTCACTCCGACACATCTCCATCCTAAATCCTACAGAGCAATGGCGTGATTTAGGCCCGTGGGTAAAAATAGGTCTGTCCCCTCTCCTTGTACTGCGCGTGCCCGCTCCACAGCAGGCAGGATCTGAAATCCCCCCCCGCCTTTCTGTCTCACACTCTGTACAGCTCCGCGTCTGAGCTGCCTGCTATTTTGAGAGATGTGTCCCACGCTGTGGGCTGCAGACAAATACGATGTAGGATTGATTAAATCAGCCAAACCTATCATTCAGGTGACGTCATCTGTTCGGCCTAAACAACCTCAGTGTCCCCTTAAACGTGAAGACCTGTGGAACGCTCTACGTAAAGCATGTTCTGACTCACGGTAACTACACCACTGTTCCCAGTAAAGAAGAGACAAAGGTCAACCTGATGAACGGCGTTTTGTCCAGGATTTGAGAGCCGTGGATGCAGCTGTTCACGCTCCCCACGCGTTCCGAATCCTCACACCATCCTGTCTCAAACTCCTCCTGATGCTTCTCATTTCTCTGTTGTTGATTTATCAAATGCTGTTTTCAGCATTCCTGTTGATCCACAAAGTCAATTGTGCTTTTTGTTCACGTTTTAAATAAACATTTAAATAAACATTTACTCGGATGCGTCAGCTTCTATTTACAACTCTGGGTTAAGTCTCAAAGAAACACATGATGTCGTTTCTGGGCATGGCTTCCTACTCCAGGCTCCACTCCGTTAATCCGGCCTCTCTTTGACCTCTTCCTACAGACGGAGATCCTCACCATCTCTCACCTGCACACCACGACCTGACCTCAGTGATGTGCCCCGACTCGATGCAGATCTGGAGCTCTACGTAGATGGCTCTGCCTCTCGTGCCTCTACTGGTATCGCTGTCGTCGCTGCAGTTGATGTGTTGTGTTCTGCTTCTCTTCCCCCTAACTATTCTGCCCCAGGTGCAGAACTCGTTGCCCTGACTGAAGCGTGCCGCTCCGCTGCAGGTCGGGCTGTGAACATTTACACCGACTCGTCTGATGGTGAGCGCATTCTGAATTCTAAAGCATTACCAACAGTGCTCATGTACATGTGAAGGAGAACACGTAACGATGTAACAGCGCTGTGTGAGGACACAATGTCGACATAAATGAGTTATTATTCTAAACGTTCATGAAGCGTTTTGTGGTCCACTCACTCCACATGCAGCCCGTAGGCCTGTCCTCTCAGGTCCCGGTACTCCTTCCAGTGGGGCAGCTCGGCCCGCGCCGGGTAGCGTCCCTCCTGCTGGATCACCTGAGCGATGAGCTCCGGCGTCGCCACATTGACGATGTCGAACGGGCCGAACCTGGAGCGCCAGATGGGCCCGAACAGGTTCTTCTGTACAAGCTAAACAACAAGGTCACAGTTCAGGACATTTACACATGTTGCAGGACTTTTACTGTGAGAATATCCTGCAGCAATGAAGAATAAAAAGACGAATGAAATATCACTGAGTGTATATTTAATGTCCGTCTCGGCCCAGTCTGCACTATAACAAGCGTCTTATCACAAAGTCACAACAACCTTTAAAACTCAGGGTTTGTGATCCACGGGGAATGTTGGTCATTTCTATGTTTTCTGTGAATTAGTGCATTGTTGTAAACACAGTAACTGCGTTAATAATAGTGACCTTCTGTGAACATATGAATATAAATACTACAAAGTAAAGGAATCAATAGTGTACAAACACTACAACCTACTAAGTTACTGTTACTATTTATCCTAAAGAATATATATCATAGAAAATCAACTGTTAAATCTAAGGAAAAGTGAATAATACAATTTAATTATGTAAGGAGGAGGATGAGGATATGTAAATAGAAGAGAGGATATAGAGATAGAAGAGAGAGAGAAAGAGGGAGATAGAGATAGAGAGAGGAGAAGAGAGAGGAAGATAGAAGAAGAGGTAGAGAGAGAGAGAGAAGAGAGAGAGATAGAGGGAGAGAGTCGAGAAGGAACGATCCAGAAGAGTGATAGAAATAGAGAGAAAGAGTGTAGAGGAAAGAGAAGGGAGATAGATAGAGAGAGAGAGAGAGAGAAAGAGAGAGAGAGAAAGAGGGGAGAGAAAGAGGGAGATAGAACGAGAGAGAGAGAGGAGAGAGGCTAGAGAGCAGAGAGAGAGAGAAAGAGAGAGAGAAAGAGGAGAGAGAGAGAGATAGAGAGAGAGATAGAAAGAGAAGAGAGAGAGAGGGGCGAGAAAGAGAGAGAGAGAGAGAGAGGGAGGAAAGAGGGCGAAAAGAGAGAGAGGGAGAGAAAGAGGGAGAGAAAGAGAGAGAGAGAGAGAGAGAGAGAGAGAGGGAGAAAGAGGGCAGGAAAGGAGGAGAGAGAGGGAAAGAGGCGAAAGAGGATAGGAGATAGAGAGAGAGAGAGGGAGAAAGAGGGAGAGAGAAAGAAAGAAAGAGGGAGAGAGAGAGAGAGAGAGAGAGAGAGAGAGAGGGAGAGAAAGAGAGAAAAGAGGGAGAGAAATATGAGATATAAAGAGGAGTATAGAGATAGAAAAGGAGAGATAGAGAGAGAGAGATAGAGAGTAAGAGAAGAAATATGATAGATTAGAAAATGAGATAAATATATATATAGATAAAATATATATAAAATATATATAAATATATATATAAATATATATAAATATATATATATATATATATATATATATATATATATATATATATATATATATATATATATAATGTTTTTGTAAACCACTTTTGAATTGCCATGTTGTTGAAATGTGCTGTATACATAAACTTGCCTCGTGCAGTTTAATAAGAACTCAAAACCTATTTAATCTCTCACAAAAACAAGATTGTAGAAGGAGTTTGAGTCTGCAGAGACATCAACATGTTTCTTCTTGCTGGCAGATGAAGTATGTCAGCACATTTAAAGGGTTAACACATGAACTGAGTTGTTGTGGTCGGTCCTCACTTCTCTGTACCTGCAGTAAGTGGCTCTTGTCCGCATATCCTTTGACGAATAACCAGTACAGGGTGGTGGGTAAACTGGGCCCGGGCAGCTCATCGATGCTCTTCAGATCCCGGGACTCACTGAGCTTTCTTCTGGTTGCAGCGGTCCGTGCAGCAGGGGGTGTCCGGGGGCAGAGCGCAGAGAGCCGCAGAGCTCGGGCTGCAGCCGCCGAGGAGCCCATGGTGGAAGCAGTGTGTCGGAATGTGTTGTGTGATTCAGAGTGTGTGGTCCCCCTGCATGCAGGTGTCGGTACTGCAGGAACTGTTTCTTTAATGCAGGGGTTCCCAAACCTTCTGTGGCCAAGGCACACCCAAAAACCAAGACAAAATCTCAATCTCAATCTCAAACCAGATCTACCTGCTAGCAGAGCCCTTGATGTGTCACACTCTAATGTTTCCCACCATGCACAAATGGCTTCTTTTTTTTAATGATTGTTTGTTTTATTTATATTTAGGCCAAAGCATATAAGACCGATTGTTTCCATATTGTGAAATAAGTGTGTAGCACAAAGTGAAGTGTTTCCCTGCGCTGCACCCCCCAGAGCAGCAAACCTCGAGGAAACACTGAAGTAAATGACAAACCTTGTGTACAGTTAAGCGTTAATGAATGCATCATTGTAGGCTACTTCATGCGGCTGTGTGGTTGGATGATTTAAGGATTCTTTCATTTCATGCAAATAAGAACTTTTTATAAGAACTGTCCTTTTACAGTGTCTTTAAATGGTGAACATGAAGCCAATACTTTTACTTATTTTTCAGATATAGAATCACATTAACAAGTATGTATTAAAAACATAATAGGAGCCTTATGAAACATCCAAATCATGTAATAAATAAATCGGCTTAAAAAGTCCATTATAAACGATTTGCAATTTATTTATTTATAATTTATTATTATTATATTTACAGACACTGCAGTGTTTTATCACCAGCACCAATAATCATAAGTATATGGTGCCACAGTGGTCACAGTACGTAATTATACTTCTTACTCTGTTAATTTGAAGGATTCAACCGGAAGTACACGCTTGTAAGGAATTTGTCTAACTTGATAACACGTTGTAGTTCCTGACTGTGGCCACAAGAGGGCGCTAAGCTTGCTCTGGATGATAGACTGTGGATATTACTTTGTTTACTTTGCATCACTGTATAATGAATTACGAGCTCATCTAACATTTAAACTTAATTTTACTATTTTAATGAACAAATCAGAGCCAGTAAGAGGCTCGCTCGGTCTAATTATGCTTTTGGTTTACCCGTCAGTCACAACAAAAGCCTACTTCCCTCAAATATAATGTTCTACTTTTATTTTAGTAGAAGAAGAAGATTTAATACACTTCCGGATGTTGTTGTTTTTTTTGAAGGATTTAAAAGGAAGTATTATTCATACAATTCCACTAACATGTTATTAATCTAGTTACTGGCAGTGGTGAGCAGGAGATTTACTTTTTATTTCTTTATAAATATTATTTTGGAGGATGAAACAGGAAGTATAACTTTTATGCATTTCCTCTAACGTAGTTGTAACTACATGTTCTGAATATTACCTAACCCTAACTACAGACTACTTTACATTTAAACGTTATTTATGTTAGAACATGTTAACTTCACTATCTCAGTAACAAAGTGTAAAAGTGTTAACCAGCAGGGGGGGGGGTTAACACTTGTTAACCACCAGGGGGCGGTATAGACGCATCATTATGAGCACGCTCATAGGAAGTGACAAGTTACACAATCTGACACCGTTACTACTTCCGGTAAAGACATTCAAATTAAAGTGTTTTAATTTTATTCATATATAAAAACTTTGAAACACTTTAACTTACCATTTTAATTCATGTCTGAGCAGAAATCTTTGCATGAAACAAAAAACACACAAAAAAAGTGAAATAAATATCTTTTATTGTTTTTCGTCATAATTGTTGTAATTATGAACACAGAGCTGTCGCAATACTCCAGAATTTTGCCCAAAAACAGCAACCATTCAACGGCACCGCTGTGTCTCTCAGGACCCAACCATGCATAAAATCTCCCATTTAAAAAAAAGTAAAATAAAAAATATATATTAAAAAATTATGCGTACCACTGATATACAGATCTGATATAAACAGGCGTATTGGTCACAAACCAATTAGAATTATAAACATGGCTTCTTTTACATTACACAGAGACCAAACATGTGGGATATAAGTGGACTTGCTTTTTTTTTTTTCTAAAAAGGGTATATTTTTTATTTTATACATTTGTACAGGATTTGTTTTTTTTCTGTTTTATAATTATTATTTTAATGTTCTCACCTCCTACAGTCAGAATGCTCGAAGCATTTCACGCGCAGTTTCCAAAGAGCACAAATTGCAGTAATGCCAAATGCACATTCTCTCACACACACACACACACACTCTCACACTCACACACACACACACACACACGAGTGGTAGCAGTGGCTTTAGACACTAAAGAGAACTACAGGTGTATCTTGGCGTTTGCAGGTGACAAATACTGGTACCGTGGAGTCAATCCACAGCGGTGAACGAGGCCATCCGACGGTTAAAAGAAAGACATTACATTCATGTATTGAGTACACACACACACAGACAGACAGACACACACACACACACACACACACACACACACACACACACACACTTTACAATGTGCAAAGGAAAGGTTGCTGAGCGGAGCTGAACAAGCGACAGCAGACAAGGAATGGTGGAAAGCATCAGTGAATCAAAGATAGTGCATAATGGAAGAGTGTATCGAGGGTTACCAGTGCTGGCGGCCGTTACAGACAGTTTAATGTACGCCGCCTCGAACTCAATACAACCACTAATGTTTGCAAAATCAAGAGTTTCTCTCTTCTGTAGCCGTTTGGACACGTACCGTTTTAAAAATGCATAAAATGAGTGGAAGAGTTCGTCTCCACGATCTGAGATCAGCTGATCCCAGACTGAACATTTAGCGGAGAGAACATCAGGAGCTGCGATTACATGTCTGGGGGTCGACTCGCGACTCAAAGATGGTTTACCAAGTGACCTTCACGACTCAGTAAAGGCTCGATGAGCATGTTCCACCTGCTTTTAAAAAAGGTGCAATCAGTAAAACATGGCCGCCGCAGGAAACTACAACAACAAACGCATCACTCTCACGTTTCCTGTTTACCAGCTGCGTTCTGACTCTCGTACCAAACTACTTCCTTCTTTCCAGGAAACTTGTTGGAAATGATCATAGAAATAAATAAAAGTACCGAAAACATACCAAACGCAGACCTTCATTATGTACGGTACCAGACGTAGCGTTACACATCCTCCACGCTTCACGCTCCAGTAGGATCACGGGGGGGTGGGGGGGGGGTGGGGGGGGGCAAACTAAACACGCATCACGTGAACTCCAGTTCTCCAGAGGTTCAACAGAACATAAACAAAGTGAGTGGGGAGTCCAGTGTCGGTGATGAAGTACTGATTGCACCTTTAGGAAGCAGAAACGTGTCCATAAACACTCCAGTCGTGAGACATGCAACACACACACGCGCACGCACACGCACACACACACACACACACACACAGATTATTCTAAAGACTTTACTTCTGTTTGTTCTGTAAATACATGATTTAAGTCTCTCCCAAATATCGGAGCAGAACTCGGCGTGTATTATTAAAAGGTATGCTGACCGTGTTGAAGAGTACAGCATGGATCACCTGGTGCGTCAGTGTGTGTCAGTGTGCGTCAGTGTGTGTCAGTGTGTGTCAGTGTGTGTCAGTGTGTGTCAGTGTGTGTCAGTGTGCGTGTGGCCGTTCTGTTTGCAGCCACAGTTGCAGACAGAGCTGCCCAACACGACCAGGACTGGTGGAACAAACTAAATCCTGCCGTCAGCCGCCTGCAGTGCGTGTATCCTGCTGGTGCATAGTTCTAGAGCCAACAGCGAGTCGTGTCTTTGACCGACAGACGTTACGGAAGCTCGGCCCAGAAGGAAAACCACAAGGAGAGCCAACGCGTGTCGAACGGAGTGTGTGTGGTTTGGCTAAAGTGACGAGTTAACATCTGATTTGGCAACAACGGCGACTGCAGCCGTAAAGGAACGAAGCTGTGAGATCCTGTAAATCATTTTCAAGTGCGAGTGTTGTCTGTAGGAGTGCGTGCGAGGCCGATGAAGCGTAGAACAAGACGTCCGACAGCAGGAGCGCTCCGATATGGCACAGTGGACAAAATAAAAAAAGGTACCGATTGCAGCAGTGGAGCAAATGTAAAAGATAAGCAGCGTATGACTGATAGAAATGTTCCTTTTCTTTTTATATAAATAAAACTGACAACGTCATACAGCCAGACCTCCGGCCAATCAGCTGTGAGCAAAGACGCCGCACTCCTGCTTCAAGTAATCAAAGTAACAGGTTCTGTAAGCGATGGCGTTCAGAGGTTTCCTCGGCTGCAGCCAGCGACACACTGACGAGTGTTCGGTCAATAAACCCCCCCACCGTGAGAATCTAAAAGATTTACCTTCAGAGATGAAAGAAATCATAAATATTCACATTTGAAATGCTGGAACTCGATTCGTCGATCATTAACTTTAATCTACGAATATCTTACGCTTAGTTTAGTGCTGCACTTTATTTAAGTTTCATCTTGCAGAATTATATTAACATATTTTAACATCCTGGATTCTGAAGTTTACGTCCAGCGAAGCAAATTAAATATTAATTTGTACATTTCCACAATGTGAGCGTTGACACTGACCTCTGACCTCTGACCTGCCACGACAAGTGAATCTAGTCAATCGAATCAGTGAACACTTGGAGGAGCGGAGTGGAGGGTGCTGGTACCCAAACCCCCCCCCGCTACATTTCACTATTAAACCAGCGGCACAACAAACAGAACGTCTGAAGGATATTTGTTCCCCGGCCAGAGCTGGCAGGTGGAGCAGGTGGAGCAGGTGAAGCAGGACGCTCCCCCCCCCGTCACAGAGAAGGCAGAAACGTACATTACGGCTGAACTGAGATCAGATTGGGCTAACGGTGCGAAGGCAGTTTATCCAGGAGGCAAAGCAACACTGAGAAACGTAAGAGCAACAGAGACTCACTCCTACACGGCGTGTAAAAAACAGAAAAGGCACACGGCGAAGAGCGAAGGTGAAGGAGGAAGAGGAGGCGTGGTGTACAGACAGTGAAGATCAGAAGACGAGAGGGAGAGGACGCGGGAAGAGTTCTCTGCATCTGGGGTTTAGTTTCGTCTATAGCAGCGGGCCCAGGTCATCGCCATCGCTCTGGGTTTTGGCAGGAGACTACATTCTGGGGTCAGCGAGATGGGGGGGGCAGGGCCACTCAAGAGTCAGGCATCACCTCCTGTAGGTCCACAACACTGACACTGTCCCACTCCAAAGCGTTTGAAGAGAGAAACCGTACAAACATAAAAAAGGAGACGTTTTCAAAGAGTCCTCTCTCAGCGCGTCGGGAGGAAGAGCTCCGCCCCTCCTTGTTTCAGAAATTAAGGTGCAACTTGCGGAGAAAAATAAAATAAGAATTCATGTCCTCTATGGCGATCTCATACAAACAGAGACAGAAGGAGCAGGTACGCGCTCCCCCCCCACCCGTCGACACACCCCACCGTCTTCTAGCCAGTTCCTCCTGGTCCAATAAGGTTTCAGCGTGGAGGTGGAGGGGGCGGGGTCAGAGGCAGGGACGCCCCGTCACGTAAGGCCATATCTGGCAGTTCGGCAGGCAGGCGGGGGGGTAAAGGTTCAGGGGTTAATGTACAAAGATGTGCCTCAGTAGCTCATCAGCAGTTGGCCGCTGCTTAGTCTCTACAAAGATCCGTTTGAGGAACTCTCTGCAGTGGTCCGACACGTGGGCAGGCAGCACGGGGTTGGTGGGCTGCGTGGCAATCTTAAAGATGGCTGCCATGGCCTCAAACTCTGCCCACGGGGGGCGCTGTGTCAGCATCTCCACTACGGTGCAGCCAACGCTCCTGAGGGCAAAAGAACAAGAAACCATAAAGCTTCATCGTAGAAACATTGTGAGAACATTACAGCTTCACGATGCACAAAGATCAGAGACGAAGGAAGCGCTTCTTCATATCATAAACCGTGACGCGTGACACGTGACGCGTGACGCGTGACACGAGCATAGGAACCGCTTCACAGCACAAACAGTGTTGGAGGAAGCTGTAAGTCCATGGAAGGTGAAATATCAAAGGTCGGGACTTGTGGTCTCACCAAATGTCGGCCTTTCCTGCCGTAGCCCTCGCCACTGATCACTTCTGGGCTCATCCAGTAGGGGGTGCCGGTCACAGACATGATGCCCGTTCCTGACAGACAGATGGTCTGCAGCCGCCGACTGGCCCCGAAGTCTCCCAACTTCACGTTACCGACCGAGTCTCGCAGGATGTTGGCCCCTGAACAAACAGTGTCAGAGTCACCGGCTGCATCATCCTGTACATCTTCGTCAGCAGCAGCTAAAGAAACGAAAGGTCCACCTTACCTTTGATGTCTCTGTGGACAATCATGTTGCTGTGCAGGTAGGAAACCCCCTCCAGGATCTGCCGGGTGTAGCGGCGCGTCACGTTTTCCGTCAGTGCTCCGTACGACTTCAGCTGGTCCTTGATGGAACCCTAAGGGCAGAACGTTTCGTCATACATCGTGTAAAAACTGTTAACTGCACAGTATCCAAGGAAAGGAGCACTTACACCAGGCATGTACTCCATGAAGATGGAAAGCGTTCGCTCCATGGTGTCTCGCAGACAGCCGTAGTACTGGACGATCCGGTCATGGCACAAGTTCTTCAGGAGCTGGATTTCACACTCCAGCGCACTCACCTCCTAAAGGACCAAAATAACAAACTTTCATCTTCTAACTCATCACACGAGCACTTCATCTGGTAACAGATCAGACTCTCACCTTGCTGGTCTCTGGACTCTCCGGGTCAAACTGGACCTGTTTGACTGCCAGCTCTCGTCCAGTATCGGCATCATAACAGAGGAAAACGCGCCCGAACGCCCCCTGACCCAGGAGCTTTCCGAGCCGCCAGTTTGTTGGGGCGCGTGGAGCTGGACACACAGAAACATCAGATACAATAAAACCAGTGGAGGATTAAACCAGCTGCGACGCAGAACTCAACACCGACTCACAGCGACTGGGTGGGCTGATGTCCATCACAGACAGGGATGGAGCTGTTGGGTTGAGGTTGGGTTCAATGTCGCTGCCCCTCCGCGGCCTCCTGCCGGGCCCCGGAAGCTCTTCTAGGTCGGGGGTGAAGACACTGCTGCCACTGCTGGTGCTGGGCGACTGCTCCGTCGGGCTGAAGCTAACCGGCGAGCGGAAGCCGTGAACTTGCGTTCGCCGCGCACGAGGAAAGGTCTTCCTCCCTGCCGAGCAGCGGGAGAGAAGCGTGGACAGCAGTCGAGTGACGGAACACTGATGTTTATATCTTGTATTTATAGAGGCCGTTATTAAGAAAGTAATACCCACCATCGCTGTAATCCTGAAGGCTGAAGGGAATGCCGTATCGTCGAGGGTACGTTCCACCTTTGCCCGACTTCTCAAACACTGGGATGTCGTACTCTGGAAAGTCCTGGTGGTTGTCTGGGTAGCTCTGTGCCCGGGGCATCCTAGACTTCGGGTAATCACTGCACAACATGAACACAAAAGCAAGAGAGTATATGAGCATTCATCCTAAACACAAAAGCAGGCGGAGTATCTGAAGTGTTGAGGGCCTGACCTGTCCAGTGGGCTGTCTAAAGAGGGACAGCTTCCCGACGCAGAGTTCTCTGGACTGCTCATGGAAAGCGGATCTAGCATCTGAAGAAAAGAAACTCGCATCTGTTCATCACATCCTCTTTAGTGCAGCACAGACGTCTTCACCACCATGCCTACAAGCTTCAAACACGTGCACGTAGCCAGACACAGGATGTAGCATGTACAGACAGACAGTAATGGTACCTGGTCCATGCTCTCAGGAATGAACTCTCCCTCGCTGTTGATGCTGGTGAAGGAGCCGTTCCTCGCCACCTGCTGGAGCGCATCGGGAATGTATCCTGGAGGAGGAGAGCTGCGGTCCGTCGAATGGGAGCCTGAGGTTGGTGGAAGACAAATATCTTTATTCATTATTGAACTTGTGTGAAATAATCAGCAGGGAGCAAAAATAAAAACTGATATTTATATTTGCATCATCTCCGTGAGATGAGATCTTATTCACCTATTAAAGCCAGCATACTGTTCTTGTCAGCGACCCTGAATCCTGTGTTGTCCAGCTCCTCGTGGGACTGCAGGAGGTCCATATTGGATGAAGAGTTCTGGTGAAAACAGGCCGTTTGCAGATCGATACAACACAGAAAGGAAAGTCAGGAGACCTCACTTCTTAGTTTGCACATGATTAAGTTTGCATGATAAGATAGTTCCTGGTAAAAACACGGACACATCTATGTTTTGTTGACTGGCTGCATTATTCTTTAGTTCTCTGTTCTTTGAAACACAGAAACGAAGCCGTAGGGATGCTGTGAATTGTGTCGAGGTCACATATAATAATAATAATGATGATTTAAATGAATACAGAGGGTTTCCTCCTGGTGTCTGACTGAATCGACGAGCTGCTCACCTGAGAGGAGAACTGGAGCACCAAGAGGATCTTCAGGCTCTTCATGTGAACACTACGATCCAGCAGCTCCACGGCCTTGTCTAGGTCGTCCTGAGTGGTCAGTGGAATCACCAGCTGCAAGAAGATAAATAAATATAATATATATATTCTTCTTATATTAAATTCTCTATCAGTTTTTAAAGATTGTGCGGGCTTTATACCTCATTGTTGGTGTAGTGAAGGTCCATCGTCTGACCGAAAGCCACTTTAGCTTTCGCCTTCAGGTCGTCCAGCTTGACAGGTCGAGGGAACTGCAAGATCCTAAAGAAGAGGTCAGAGGTCAGAGGTCAGAGGGCACAGCTACAGTCTGCAGTGACAACATTCATGTGGTAAAGCTGTTCAGAGCCTCACCTCTTCTCCCCTTTGAACTCGAACTTCACTCTGACGTCATTCTGTTGGAAAGAGAGTCATCGGATGAGTGAACACTGAGAACAGACATTTTATTGTCTAATCTTTTTCAAAGCAGCGTCCCTGTTGTCTGAACAGGTACCTTTAATGAACTTGCTGTTGTCACTTTGACATTACAAGCCGTTACTGTGACACATCTGCAGAAAGCTTAACGCCATGAAAGAGTAATCAGTACCGAGTCTGAACCTTCATTTTGTTAAAGATAAGAAGCTTTTTGTCCCCAATTGTTGCCTTTACTGCCACTTTATGTTCTTTCACTAACATTCTTGCTGAGCATCCTGTTTGTTTCCAACAAGGGGGTTACCTGGTTCTTGGGCGAGGAGGCTTTGGGTTTTCCCAGGTCCGATAGGAACATGGCAGGACGGCTAGAGCGGTGCAGTTCGGCCAAGTCCTGCATGATCGAGTTCAGCGCCTCCTGCTCATCTGAGTGACAACAAGATTTCAGTTTAACATGAAACTTTGTTAAAAGTTTAGTAAACAGGAGCATAACTATTTACAATGTTTGATTCATACATAAATATAGTGAGTCTTCGTTTCCTGGAGAGGTTTGATGTAAACTGTGTAAAGTATTCTTCACAATAACAAACGTTGTTGTCTTTGCGTTCGTAGGACTGCTCAATATCTTCTACTGTACTTATTATCTGTCCACAGCTGCAGCACTAACATGTTATTTGCCACTGAAGTACATAACACAAGGGTTGAGGCAAAGATGTCCAAGAATCCATGGTTCAGAGAAGGAAAACATTCCTTGGGGTGTAGGTTTGACAAAAAAACGAAGCTGGCTGACTGCCAAACAGAAACACTATCTTAAAAACACACGCACACACACATACCCATCATCATGGCACGGCGATTGACCCAGGAGGCCAGGAAAGAGGATTCTCCCATCAAAGGGATTCCTTTCTCCTGCAACAGCAAAACGACAACATCAATCCTGGCACGCAGCTGATCGGGACACAAGCTGGAGCCTGGAGGTGCAGACTGCTCAGCAGATCTGTAAACACTGATTGTCTACTACACAGAGCTGGAACAATACTTTACACAATAACTGGAAAACATAAAACATCAGGAGGAGACCAATTTAGATTAAAGTTGTCATTGGTGTCCATTCTGTGGACTTGCATAATAGCGGTACGTCTAACTAACTGTGCAGCCGGCATCCTCAGGTGTCTCAGAATGAATCTGATTCAGTCATTTATTACTCAGAATTAAATTAATTATGTTAACATATAAAGCAGAACTGCTCATTACAAATCACATGGTGATAACAAGGTAACCATTTAGATCTGCACAGTGAAAGAATAGGAATGAATAATTGTCAGATACTTTGCGACATGAGCTCTCCCGTTAAAGTTGCAAATAAGTGAGCACGGTTGATTAAAGGCAATATTCTTTATCAATGTAATGATTCGTCAGACATTTAATTAGCTAAAATAGGCATTAATTTTCTGGTTATTAGCAGTTTAAATGTTCTTTTATCATGATGCTCAGTTGCCCCTTTACGAGATCCATGCATCTAAAGATAAGTCTGATAAACCTCCTTGCAATAAATCCTATCTTAATGATGATCTTATTTATGGTCACTTTGGAGGCTGAAGTTCACGGTGCCGTTGTCCTGCGTTATATTGAGGTGTCTCTTATATGCGTTTTATAATATTTCGTCTAAAAAAGGTTAAAGTATCCGTTTTAACTACGTGTGCCTAATAAACTGACAAGCTGAGGATAAACACCAACATACATTTAAATAACCTGCGATAGAAGATTTATTTACATCAGGGATAGAAAACTGGTAAATGTCTTTATCATAATGTAAAAGTAAAGCTTTACATTTATACAAATGTATCATACATCATAATCTGATCATGTGTTGTAAATAAAATCTTAATGTGCAAAGTAACGAGTAACTGTCAGATAAATGTGAAGAAGTATAGAAGTACTTTTATAAATAATAAATACAGTATGATTGATAATAAATGTAATCATTTCAGCCATTACTGTAAGATTGTAAGTGTATGCATGCTGCTCAATCATCACTAGTTATCACTATATGTTACCATGCACCACTACAGACAGAGGCTCTGTGTCAGTCTGAAGAGGTTGAGTAGTCTGGAAATTAAAGTCTGAACAGTCAAGATGGCCTCTGCTAATGAGGACATGATTTGATATTGCTGATGAGTCAGATCACCACTGAGTTATCAGATACACAGACTGACAGCTCCATCGCGTTGATGAGTGTGTGACAATAACATTTGCTTAGCAGTTGACATTGTCTAACAAATAACGTCCTTTGCAAACCACTGTGGCAAGCTGGCTAGCTAGAGAGCTAATGCCACTGGTCCCATTAAAGTTGATACCAACAACACTGCCGCTATTATGGCCTCCAGTGGTACATAATTAGCTTTAAATTCAACTTGCTAGCGTTAGCTCAGTAGCCCCGCATGCTAAGATTGACTAACAACTGTTGCTAGCCAATTTGCCATTACGAACTACGCCAAAATGAGCTTAATAAATGATTTGGCATCTTGAAGTATAAACATAACACATAATAGCTACACATATCAAAGGTTAGCTAAAAGGAGAAGCTAAGTGGCTAGTGCTAGCCGGGAGTTCCTCGTACAGCTAGCTGTCAGGCCAGGGAAGTTGTCAAAGCTAGGCTAATGCTAAAGTAAACTAGCCGCATAGCTATTCAAGGCTCTCCCGCAATGCACGACCGTAAAAAACAACATTTTAAACGTACTAAAGGTCCGAATCAAACGATTTTATCTTTATCATCTTACCTGGCGGTCGGTTATATTCTTATTCACGTCCACATCCACAGGGCCGGTGACAGGAGCCCCGGGCCCTGCGGAGAGCCGATGGTGGAAGCAGAAGTTTGGCAGTCCGCTCCTAACTTCACTCGAGTCCTGCTGGGCCACGACGACGAGGCCCAACGGCTGTCCGTTAGCGCACCGGATCTTTCCCGGCAGAGAAATGACAAGATGACGGTTTACCCAACAAGTGTCTCCGTGTCTGTGCGCTAATTAAAAAAAGCTAAGCTAACCGACAGCTTTCATTTTGTTGCACTTTACAACCTGGTTGACGGTAGCCTCTCGCGCTGTTGACCCAGTTGCGTTAAGCTAGCGGGTAATGAACAAATGGCTACCGGAAGTGCAGAGTTTTTGCTGACAAAATAAAAACACAAACTGTTTCGCGTAGGGAAAAAACATAGTTACAAATTTCGTATTTTAAGTTGACAGTTCTTAACCGGAAGTGTCATTTTTCATTTTGGTATACTTGACAGGTCTTAACCCCCCCAACCTCGTTGGAAGAATCCAACAAAAACACAACCTGTGATGTCAGAGACATGTATTGGTTTCCTGGATCAAATATATACGTTTGGTTAGTTTTAAAGTATCTGCTATCACAGATAATAAAGATAAATCCAGCATTCACCATCACAACATTTACCCCTAAAACTTTCTCGTCAGAAGACATCATTTGTGAGCATTATTGTGTGTTTTTTCATGTGTCCTGTTGATAAATCATTGCCATTTTATGGCTATGAAACTATGTATGTAGCCAAAAGGACTGCAAGCCGCTTTTAATCACTTTACCTTGTTGCTTAAATGTGCTATATGAATACACTTGTCGTGCCTTCCTTTAAATAGTTTAAAAATACATATGGCCTAAAATGTTACCGTCATTTTTAACAAAAAGTACAGTCAATCAATATTAGCGCTGAAGTTGTGTACTAAACATACCTCCATGCTTAATTCTGGAAAGATTTTATTTTGAAAGGAACGATTCTTTACGTCACATCCGGTTGATGTCGAATTCTCACAACATCCAGCTAGAGCTGCGAGTCAAAGCTAACGCTAGCTACTTCTATTGTTAATACATTTTAACAACACAAACGGAGGGAAAACATGTCAGATACGGTAAGATATACACTTTAAATAGTCTTTATTGTTTATACTCTGCGCGAAATTCAAAAAGAGACAATGAAGTGTTGTTGTGGCTGCTACCTCGTATCTGGCTGTTTATCATGCTAACTGTTAGCTCGTGTAGCTTCAGGCCCACAGCTCACTGCTTATATAGCTGTTTAGCTTCGCAGCTAGCTTTGGTTATTGTTTATTCTCAAAGATCAGCTATAAAACAAGAAGCGATACCAGGATTTGAAACCAAAACATACACACGTGGTTATCCATGTTGTCTGAGCGAGATGAAGCCATCGGGCCTGTTTGTTGTGTGTGTGGCGTTTACATGTTTTCTGCTGCTGAAGTTTTTTGTTTATTTGTTGTTGATTTTTTTTTTTTAGGAGACAAAACCATCCAGCCAAGACGGGGGGGACAAGAAGGATGGAGAGTACATCAAATTAAAAGTGATTGGTCAGGTGTGTATGAATGCAGGGAGGATGCAACATGATTTACAATGTTTCCACAATCCTTTAAATATTATCTGAAAGTATGATTTAAAATGTGATTTGGTTTTAATCACACACTTCTTGCTTGTTGTTGCTTTCTTTTAACTTCTTACAGTAATGATCTTAATTCGTAATCCACAAAAAAGCTAGTCGCCTTCTCGAACCGTGCAGGTCTCATCATCACTTTCTCTTTCGGCCCACAGGACAGCAGCGAAATCCACTTTAAGGTCAAAATGACGACACATCTGAAGAAGCTGAAGGAGTCTTACAGCCAGAGACAGGTCAGAGGAAAGAGCAACATTAACATCGGACATCCTTCTAAAGGCTATAAGCAAAGCACCGAGAAGGCCTCACTGGGGGTAGCGTCTGGGGATTGACAGGTCACACAGCACCAGAGCCATTATTTCAGACTGCTGTGTGTTATGTTTCTCACAGGGTGTTCCAGCAAGCACGCTAAGGTTTCTGTTCGAAGGACAGAGAATCGCAGACAACCAAACTCCAAAAGAGGTAAACTTGTCTGACGTGTCTAAGACTGTCTTCACATTTAAAATAAACACACATTGAGTAGAGACACGCAGACATGCTGCTTCATCAGCTGTTCTACACGTACAGGGAGAAGTGAACAGCTGAGGGTTTTAGAAATGAATATAAAAGGAAATGTTGTGTTTGGACTCTAAACTTTCCTCTCCTGCTGTTTGTTAGCTCGGGATGGAGGACGAGGACGTAATCGAGGTTTATCAAGAACAGACTGGCGGACTTTGGAAAGATTAAACCCCCTGCGTTTCTAAACCTTTTATTTTTTTCCTATTTTGTATTTTAATTTGTATGTATGTATTTTTGATCAGTTTCAAACCATCTGGATCAAAAGCGACTCTTATCAGGGCCTCCACGTGTGAGGGCAGGAAGGTGAACAGACTGAGGTGAGGATGAGGAAAGTGCAGGGACGCTCGTGTTGTTGACTCGTAACAACTCGAGTGTTACGACCAAATTCACGAAGACGAACATTTAGGTTTTGCTTTGTTGTCCCATCTTTTTGCAAACGATGCCATCAAAGAACATAAAGGAATAGTTCAGCCAAAAAGGAAAATGTTGTCATCATCAAATGAAACGTATTTCAGCGTGAAGTTATCGCGATACAATAACGCAGCGAGTGTGCAGCTCACGTTCTCCATAGAGCTCCAACACGACCCGAACAAACGGCTTTATACTTAAAAACAGAAGTTCTTCAGTTCCAGGGGAGCAGATTCACGATTCCTTTAGATGTTTGACGAGCAGATTTAAAAGCACCGGCTTCATCGTCTGTCCCTCGTACAGGACGTTGGAAAGCAAGTTTGCACTTTGCTGAGCAGTTTGACAGATGCAGCTCGCTCCACAGATCTTCTGTGCATCCAGGGTTCACGCTGTGCCGTCATCATGGGAAGGAGTTTGTCAGCTCTCTGTACATTTGATTAATTTTCCATTTTAGAAGAACTATTCCCATCATGAAATTGAAACATAATTGATGCTGTAACATTTAAACATTTTACAATGATTGTGCTTTACTTGTATATGTTGTATTTAGTGTTGGTGTTTGAATGATATGCCACATGTATCTCTCGTGTCGTCTTTATTTATATTTGAGGGATTCATTCCGTAATATATAAATATTTACCCGATATGGAAACATTTTGCTCGCTGGCCGCCGCGCCGTGTTCTACTCGGTTGATTCTGCGGCGTCAGCGCTGGTTTTTAAAGCTTTTCTTCCCGTTTGTGGAATGAAACTGGATCTGTGTGACGTTCCTCGAGAAGGTTGGGATCCTCAGCAGCAGTGAGGAGAACTGAAGGATGCAATAACCAACCAATCACAGAACATGTCGTCTGGTTTCACGCTTCAGAGTCCAGCTGTGGTTTGACCACCGACACGTTCAGAAGCATGTCAGCTGTCACTCCTGCCGAACATTATGTTCTTCAGCATCCGTTAGCGTGGGAGTAAACGACCCAGAGGTGTCCTTCAAAGTTGTCCTGTTCACGTGTGTTAGTGAACAGCTCAGGTGAACTCAACCCCCCCCAGGCAGGAAGGGCTGTGAGCCATAGGCGTGACCTCAGTGAGGCGAAGGGACTGTTCATTAGAGGAACATTGATACAGATGGTTTGAAATTCTGGAGATGAGCTTTTTGTTTTTTTTGAATAAAATATTTAAGAAAACACTGCGGAGTGTATTTAAAGTTCTTTTCTTGTAAAGGTTTCAGTTGAGTTTGTCCACAAACAGCTGTTTCTATCTAAAGACATTCGATTACTCCACATCGTAATGTCTTCTGAAATCACAAAGTGCTCCTCTTCATCAGAAACATATTCCACTGCACACGGCCCTTCTACTCCAGAATAAACAGGTTTATTATCATAAATGCAAAGATACAAAGAAATCGTAGCTTCTCCAGGAACTGAAAGGTGACACCTGGTATCCTTCATGTATATTTAGAGGATTATGCTTGTAATGTTTCACAAACGTTACTGTCCAGTCAATACAACAGCACTGCAAACATCTAGATATTATTATTATACAGCTTTCAGTCGGGACAGTTAGTCCAGCGTATTGTTCCCATCGTCTGTCCATGGGTAGGACCACAAGTCTCTTTTCTTTCTTCGATGTAATCTCAGTTTGCAAACGAAACTTCATATTTTAAAGATGAGCTTCCTTCACGTGCACGAGTCGGTGCTCGTGAGACTCAAACGCCGGGTTGTCTTTCCCCCTGCCGTCAGGTAGTGCAGGTGACGACCCGTCCAGGTGCTGCGACCTCACTGGTAACCTGTACATACAGAAAATAACCCCAGAGACAGTCATAAGGACCGCCCCCACCATCCCGATCCCGATGCCGCACCCTACATGTTGAGAATCAGGAGCCTGGGGCATTTTAAACTCCGGGGGGAACCTTATGGTCTGATTGGTTCACCACCGAGCTCAGGTTCCACAGGAGAGGTATGAGTGACATCGTGGCGGCCATCAGGCACAGCGCGCCGGTGGTGAAGAATGTCAAGTGAATTGGGAAGTTCTTGTCCATCCCAGAGTACACGTTCCTCAAGGCATACACCGCGCCAGCATTCCCACAAAGCCCCACGAGCAGAGAGAGGAGCATGAGAACCTGACCTGCCACGATCTCCGGCGGCGTGAAGGCCTCGGTCAGGCCGATGTACCTGCAGTGCATGACCCTAAAAGCAGGGGTCACGAGGGTGTGGCTGTTGAAGCAGGCCCGCCAGACGCCCACCCAGGCCACTCCAGAGCTGATGACCTCCATGTCAGACACCAGCCACACCCTCCACTGGATGAGTCCAAGGGCCATGGCGGTGAGTGTCCAGCCCACGCAGCTGAGCGAGAGGGCACCGAGCTGGGCGTGGCCGGTGTGAGCCAGGTAGGTCATAGTGGGCAGCGGCAGGTAACGCTCAAACTGGGTATCATCAGGAGGTCAAAGCCGCTGTGTTCAGGATCTCACCTTACATCCAGCGAGAGAAGTCTCTCTGTGCACCTTGCAGATCTCTGAAGCTCCTGTCACCTGGGTTACCTGGCAAACACGCACCTGCAGCTCCCGCTGAGAGGACACAAACGCAGACACGTCTCAATGTGCAGACGATGAGTTCAGAGCTGCTACAGAACATCATCACCAGCTGCTAATGTCTCTGTTTTATATCATGTTAAATATATCTGTAGTGAAACAGGAGAATATTAACCGTGCCAAACAAACGGAGTATTTAAATATAATAAGTATCCTGTTATCTTAATTATCATATTCATTATTATTCAACTAGTGAAAGCCGCATAAAAGTCCGTTTGGAATAAGACAAAAGGAAATTGTTCTTATATTTAAAATGTTCCCACAATCTAAAACTAATAACTTATCAAATTAATGAATGAATTAAATAAGACCGACTCCTAATCTGAGCATATGATCGATTACGTAAAATTAAAGTCCTCACCTGGTCACGTACCTGAGCACCGTTCTGTTGAGCTCCTCGTGAGCCGTCGACTAGAAAACAGAAAGTCAGACGCAGCGACACTTCCTCATCTCACAACCAATAAGTGAGATACGTGACAGCGTCAATGATTGACAGAGTTCAGGCTCTGATGGCGTGTTATCGGTCCTGTGATTCGTGTTCCGCTTACTTCTCTTTTTATTGCAGGTGTTACAATGAAAAGGATGTTTCATGTCCTCTGAGGTCGCTCCTTCCTGCTGCAGAGAAACGTACTGATACAGATCCAGAGACATTAATGGAGTTTAAATGTGTTTACAGCACAGAGGCTGTCGGATGTGTTTATACTTTAAACAAACATCTGGTTTCAACTTGTCGGATGTGGGGAACATTGTAAAACGAAAGGAGTTTACATGCGTACCCAGACGGGCTGAGCAGGTTGTAAAGAAGATTAAGCTCGTGTTGAGCAACAGATAAAAACACATCAGAGATCATAAAACGGGACGATGCGTCGGTGCTTTACATGATGAAGGAATAAATCCTGAGAAAAACTTGTGTGTAGTCCAAGAGACGTCTTTGTATCCGTCTCTAATGACAACTGAACGTTTACACGTCGTTAGCCTTCAACTGGACTGTTCTGGTATCATATCTGATAATCATCTCCCCCACCCTGCCCGAGCAAAGCAGACAGAACAACCAGTAAGTCGTAACAGGTTGTCACAGAGCAACATCTGGGAAAACCCAAGCAGAGGGGGGGGGGGGTATTCCAGTAAAATAATGTGAAACGATCACCAGGTCTCACAGCTTTATCATTTTATTGCTTTGAAAGTTGTGAAAGGTGCACTGCATACGTGTGTGTGTGTGTGTGTGTGTGTGTGTGTGTACACAGTACCCAGAGCACGCCCACGTCAGGCCCTGAGGTCCACAGCGGTGGGGGGCCACAGTAGGCACATCTTCAAATAAATATACATGTCGAGAGTCGAACCAGAGAGTAAAGTGCTCACTCTTAGAAACACCACCTGTGCCTCCGTCCTTCCCGTCTGACGAACAAATATCCGTCCGCTGGTCGTCGAAGTGTTTGGATGAGAGCTTCAGCTAAAAGCACCAAGTATGAACGAACACCTGAGAGGTTACAGGCAGCGCAGCCCCCCAGGAACTACAAGCAGCGTGTCGTCGAATAGAAAACAAGTTCATCACTCCAAAAGAAGAAGTTCATCATATGTGACACCTACCCTTATAGAAGAATACACGACACAAAGGTGTGAACTTAATATCACGGCTGACGAGAGGAGCGAGCCTTTTCACATCAAACTCTTCATTTAGTTAGAAAACACAATAAATTACTAAAGAATGACTAAATAAAACTTAACACACACCTCATGGTAAATAATTACAAAGCCAGCCACGAGATCATGGTGTGTGTGTGTGTGTGTGTGTGTGTGCTTAATAAAATAAGATTCTGATTAAAGTTTTACACGATTTAAAAGTGAACTTGGAGTCGTAAATGTTAAAACGCCTCCCGTTTGGACAGAAATAACTTCATCACCGAGCGTTTAATTGTCCTTACGTAATGTTTACGTGTTGTAACTTTAAAGTGTTAGAAATCATTAAACCATAAATACCTTGAAAGAAACCAATAGATGTAAAAAATGTATTTAAAAAATAAGAAAAGGGCGAAGGTCATCGAGACCGAATGTAAATGTGCTGCTGCTCAACGAGAGGTTCTGGTGCAGCAGACGATATAACATCTTCGTGTGCCTCCCCAGCACATGAGCTCACTTTCCAGGAACTGTGTGCAAAAATTGGGCCTCAAAGAAATGAAAGAAATGAAAGAAATCATCGTTTCCTGCGTCTCTGATGTGGTTCAGCCCCCGCGGCCCCACCACTGCCATGAAATCCTCTCAACCAAGAACTCGACACAATTTAACAAGGACATTAATATCAAAATGCTACATGCAGCACCCTCAAATGTAGAAATCGTCCCACAACTGGTGCCTCCATCTTGATCCCGCACGCCATCAGAGCGGCGGCCTCTGCTCCAGCGGCAGACTGTCCACCAGGCACTTCAGCTGCTCCTCCCCCAGGTTGATCTTATCCTCCAGTTTGCGCTGCTCGATGATGAGGGCCGACTTCATCTTCACAAAGTGTCGGTAGTCATCCAGGTTTTCTGCGTCTAGATGGGCCTCCATGATGCTGGAGACCAGCCTCTCCCGACGATCCAGGTTCTCCTTCAGCTCCTTGGCATCCTCGTGCTGCTGCATCAGCAGCTTACGCTTCCTCGTCAGGGTGCGCTGATGAAAGATGGATGTTAGTTATTGATTAGTGAATCAGGATGGATGTCACCATCTGAACAGTGTTCCCCCGTGCCGTTACCTTCTCCTCTGGCGGGGCCTCGTCCTCCAGGCTGTTGAGAGCGTTCTCCACTCGGGCGAGCCGGCCCGACAGCGACAGCAGCAGGCTCACCACCTTGTCCAGGTCGCCCACGAACATGCAGAACTTGTCGAGCTGGTTGGCCTGACAGAGGCGCTGCACGGTGGCCTCCACCTCGCGGCCCAGAGCCTCGTTGTCCTCCACGTCCTCCTGCAGGCTGTGCCGGGCCTCCTTCAACACCTCCAGCTTCCTCGCCAGGCTGGAGATCAGCTCCTGCTGTAAAGCATGAAGAAGACAAAGAGGAGCATTCAAACAGGACTGCCTCCTCTTCTTCAAACCTCCACTTACAGACGAGTATCCAACTTGTGTAGAGCTCGACTGAGGCTGCCGAGTGTCACATAATATTTCATGCCGTCCGTCTCTCAGTGACTTTTACCTTTTTACTGGCGAGGTCGACGTCCAGCTCGTCCTCAGAGTCCTCCAGCTGCTCCTGCATGTCCTTCATCTTGATGAGGAGCTCGGCTTTTGGAGCCGATGTGTTGTAGTAGGAGGAGCTGGGGACCAGGGAGGCTGCTGCTGATACAGACACGTCGTCCTCCTCTCTCCTGACACACACACACACACACACACACACACACACACACACACACACACACGATGGTTTGAATGGAGAAGATAACTGTAATGAGACGTTTGTCCAGCAGACGGCAGGCTGAGTGAAGGTTGAAACATCTTGAATAAGTTTTTAAAACTTTCATTTAATTAATCACGTAAGCAAATTGTATTTTCTGCTGATTTAACTTTTGAATGAAGATAATAAAATGTTGATCACATCATGAGGTACATTTCAGAACTGCACACAGCATCTGGAAAAGTTACAATGAGTTTCACTGCTGAAGCTAAAGTTACAGATTGAAGCATGTAATAAACTATTTGAACAAATATTCTCTAGAGAGCTTCTAACGGACGCTGCACTTATGAAATGTCCCACCTGTCCATGCTCCTTGGAGATGAAGTAGGCAGTCTGGAGCCAGAGGAGGCCCTCTTGCGCTGGTGGACCCCCTCCTAGGATCTGCTCCTCCGTGGAGAAGAGTCCTTCCATCAGGTCCATGGTGGTCATCCTGCCGCTCTGGTCCAAGATGTCCACCAGGGACTTGTCTTTACCCATGATGTCTCTGACCAGCTCCTCTCTCTTTGCATCCTCCTCAGAGCGCCGAGCCCCCGCCGAACTCGACTCAGGGACTGACGTCTGGTCCGAGACGAAAGCCTTGATGCAGATCCTGCGGGGCCTGACGGGTGTAGGCGCTGAAGAGGGATGAAGCCGGGCGCTCCGTGGTGCTCAGGGAGGGGATGTGGGCCCGCGGCTCGAAGACGCTGCAGGTCTCGCTGCTCTGAGGCAGGTACGCCCTGCCCTCTCGCTCCGAGCTGCTCTCAGCGTGGACGATCCTCACGGGGACTTTCCTCACCGGGCCGCTCACATCCATCTCAGCTGCGAGCGTCAAATCTGCGTCTGACCTGGACAGGAAACAGATTTCATATTAAAGATTTAGATTATTCATTTTCTAATCTCAAACCTCAGAATGTGTCGCTCTCTTCTTACACACATTAATAACACAAGAGTATTCTTATTTAAAGAAGGCACAAGGATCATAAAGATCTTTACTTTATATATCCTTTAGAACTTTAACTTCTCTCTCTCTGATAATGGGAAACATTTTAACAATTGCACAACCTGAACAAAAATATGCATTGCTCAAAAGTTCTGGGAACACGATTAAAAAACATGGTATGGAAACACACGAAGGCTGCAGAGGCCCGTCTCTAACTAGAGGATGGATCCAGTACAACCTCAGTGGAAAACAAAGGTCACAGCAGCCGTGTGGCTTCCACTAAATTACAGCCTCTGGTAGAGCGTTCCTCAGGCCGCAGAGGAAATCGAGGACAAGCGCAATCAAACTATGCTTCTCCCTGTGGGCACATTTTACATTTTCGCCATCATCATCATCATCAGCTGACAGACGTAGCAGCATGTCCACAGATTCTTCTCCGGTTCATTTTGTGCTATTTGAAGTCGATCCCACCACAAGCGTTATTTAAAGTCTGGCGTTTAAGCATAATCATCTTTTCTTTCTACCTAAAGTTCAAAAGCCTCCTCTAGGGAAAAGCTTGACGCGACGAGGGGCGGTGAGGAGACCTGAAGCGCTTTGGCTAAGCTGCTTACCTGAGCGGTGAGTCATCCTGCACGAACACGGCCGGCGGTTTGTCGGTCAGTCTCAAAGGTGCAAACTGCGGCGAGGGAGACCGCGCTCGTTCTGTCGCAGACAGAGACAGAGCCGCCGTCCAGGAGGAGAACACGGAGGAAGAGGAAGGTGGCTGCGGTTGCTCCTTCTCCACCTCGTTTTCTCCACCTCCTCTGCTCATGTCTGCTCTGGACGTCCTGCGGAGGTGAGGGGAGCTGGCCGGGGCGGGGCCAGCGGAGGATTTCTGGGCAGTATCATGACGCTGGGTGTCAGAGCTGCAGCTGGACAGAGGCTGGAGTGATTTCGGGTCTGCCTGGGCGCCAGCGAGGAATTCCTGGGAGGAGGATGTGGTTTCTGGGCCTATATGGGGCTTGGGTGGAGGCAGGAGGCCCTTGATTTGTGGAAGTTGGGATGAGTGCTGAGAGCCTGCGTTGGGGCTAAGGCTTCGAGGGCCCGAGGAGTGTGTGGTGTGGGAGGGATTGGCAGCGTCTGGTTTGGTCCTGTGGTCAGTGAGGCCTGGCACCGGGCCCTCGTTTCTGGAGACTGACGGGGCCGACTGTGGGCTGCGGTCGGGCTGGGATCGCAGCCTGCTCTCTGGTTTTCCACTAGAGGTCAAAGTAAAGACACACTTCATCATTACCTGAGGGTAAAGTCATCGTTATAAAGATGTTCAAACAACTATTGTTTTGTGTTCCTTCCCCTCGCGTGCATGCAACTGTGTTTTTGGTGCAAGACGTTTGTTATTTTTACAATTTATAATATCAGTTTAGAAGAACTTTCAAAGATGTTTGGCGCACACACACACACACGCACACGCACACACACGCACACACACACACACACACACACACACACACACACACACACGATAATTGTTCAAAAGCAGCTTAAGGTTAAAATGATACACTCTCCACCCGCCATAAATCACCTGTAATTGCACAAACAGTTCTGTAAATCTGGATTACTACAGCAGTCCAGAAGATACTGTTCCCCTCAACACGAGATAAGGTTGTGAAGACGGAGACATGTTCTCTCTCTGAAATCTCACCATTCAAATACATTCACATGAAACCTTCGTGCATCCTGCTAACCGGCTCAGCCGCTGGATATTTATCGTACGGAGCATTTAAAGTATTACAGTAAGTGTAAAGAATCGCTCATTTATGTATTTCACTGTCCATTTGTTTTTTTCTTACATCCTTTTTAGGTTATTAATTGTTCAACTCTATTGTGTTGTCTATTATCTAACAGAGTTATCTTTTACATGCACTGTTCTCTCACCTGTAACTGCTCTGCTGGTCGGGAGGGTCTTTCCATTGTGAAGGAATATTCTGCAAAAGAAAGGTAAAGCGCTTCATTGCATAACTCTGCAAATCAATTTATGAGAAAACATCCAGTCTAGTTTTAATGTTGTGCCATCCATCATAAGCAACTCATGTTAGTAGAACAGACTCGGTAGGTCATCATTCAGTTACAATATTCAGGCTTCTCACCTGTGTATAGAAGTCTGCAGAGGGAGAAGATCGGGATCTCTCGTGGATGCACACAGCCTTCTCCTCGGCATCTGCATCCAGGATGTTGTCCGCTGAGTGATACCTCCCTTGAGTCTTGGTCTCAGATGACTTCTTCTGTTTGTTCCACGTGGCCTGGTACTCAGCGAAGGTCCCAAGCCTCTGCTGATCTAGTAAAACCTGCGTATGTCCTGGGCTAAGGTGTTTGGGGTCTGTGGATGGGTGAGCCTCCCCAGGCTCTCCAGAGGGAGTTCTCTCATTGGGTTTGACGATCTCACCAAGGTCTGTGTTCAAGTTTGTACCCTGATTGGACTTCAGCACAGGCCTGGAAAATGCCGGTTTGGCCTCAAAGAATTTCCGCCGCTCTCCGAAAGACCCTGTTTGAGCTTCCCCCTCCACTCCCACTTTGTCTATCTTGTCAGGCTCTGAGAAGGAGTGCATCCTCTTGGCCAGGGGGAAGCGCTTACGTCCTCTAATGCGTCCTTGTGAGGTTTTGACTATAGACACCTCTGGTCCAAGAGGCTCAAGGTCTCGTCTCTGGAAGGAGGTTGCCTGGAGGACCCTGGCCTGCGCCTCTTTCAGGTGGTCCTTGTAGGTGTTGGAGACACCAGAAGACGTAGAAGTCTTAATGGATCTCCACTCCTCTGCCTCCTCATCCTCGACATCGCATGTCAGGGTTGCAGCGCTGCGGCTTTTTTGCAGCTGGGCTCGCTTCTGCTGGATCTCATTGCGGAGGGTGGTGGCATAACGGTCGCTGCGGCGATTTGATTTTCCATTGCTGGCGGCCATGTTGTCACCGCTGTCATCCTGGGTGGACATGACACCTGTGGTCACAGCTGCTGGTTGCCTTACTGTTAGACTTCTACTCTCTTGGGCCAGGGAGTGGAGAAGTGGAGTTTTCAGGGGGGATATTCTTTGATCTTCTTGAGGCACCCATGGGTCTTGGTGCCTTGAAAGACTGACCTTATGATCATTACCTTGATTTGTTGGGAAGTGTCTTTTCGGGTCATTTGCGTGTCCCTCACCTCTCTTTGCAGCATCCTCTTGGCTGCAGCCTTGAACAGAACGCTCAGAGGTTTGGTGGTCATAATATTGACCATTCCCCAGATAGGAATGGCCACAGCGCTCCTGGCCACTGCTATAAGGCAGCTGGGATTGAGGTAGAGAGTATATTGCCTTAACGTTGGTCTTCAACGAACTTGGTAAGCCTGGTTCATTGCTGTTTACCCAGTGGGGTTTCTCCGTTTCCCCCCTACGGCCCTCTGCTTTACCCTGCCTAGCCTGGAGCTCGGCAGTCTGAACTAAATGCTTTCTTGCCAGGCTGTAGTATCTGTTGTGCCCCCCATTTTCCAGGCTTGGGTTTGCAGCAGAACTTGCCATGGATGCTGTGGAGTGCCGGACGTGTTTGCGGCTGAAAGCTCTTGTGGGAAGATCCTGGAGGCTGCGATAGTAGCTTCCTACACTCTGAATTTTGGTGGGCGGAGCTGGCCTGGCCTGCATGTAGAGGGGGCTTTCGTCACTGTATTGCCTCTGGTGGGCAGGTAGTTGGGTGTAATGAGACTGTCTGACATCATTGCTGGACAGGGAGAAGAGTTTGTTGGGGTGCAGCTGGTTGTGGTTGTGGTCAGATGCCGTGCTGGGATGAAGGAAGTCTTTTCTGGTTAGGGGGTTGAAGCTACGTCTCGCCTCTGAGGGTTTCTCCTGGTGAGATCTGAGACCATTCAGGTTGCTATTCTCTGTCAGTTTTTCAAATGACCTGCCGTGGGACTTTGCTAGACCACTAGGCCCTTCAGAGTAAGGTAACACCTTTGTGGCTGCAAAACTGTCACTGCGCAGGGGAGGAGGTGGGGGAGGAGGAGACTGGGACTTCTTCTTCTCTGGTACCTGCCACACTGGGCCGATGCTTGGTCTCCTTGCGACAGAGACACGAGAGACAGGCTGCTCCTCGCCCCTTGATCCCTCCCAGCCTCCGTTCCCCAGTGTCGGCTGCAGATACCTGGGCCGCTCTGCCTGCTGAAGCCTTTCACTCTGGGGGCCCTTGAAGAAAATGTTTTCCGTGCTAGTACCCTTCCTATCAGATGAGCTGGGGTCATGAACAGGAGGGCTGTGGTTGATAGAGAAACAGCTGAACCCAGAGTCTCTTTTGCCTCCTGGACCACTAAGCGGCTCAGCACTGCTGATGTATTTATTTGGGGAAAGACGACCTGCTGGGTAGGGATGAGAGGGACGCTCCACTCTCTCCATGTTGTCCACTGAACCGAACTGGCTAGTTAGCTGGCGCTGGGTGTTCTGGTCCCCTTGATTGGACGACTCTTTGGGCCTGGTTTGTAACGTCCGGAAAAAAAGAGTGCTCAAGTCATAATACTACCTTTTTTAATAAGTGACTTAAATTACTTTTAATTTAATAAGGATATCTGACACATAACACCACCACCATTTGACCAGGCTTCTGTCTAACAAAGGGATTAAAACATATGTTCTGCCCTGATTAAGACACAGAGAAGCTCAAAGAGAAACTAGAAGTTTCACCTTGCTTCATGGTTTGGCTGCCAGACTGGTGCTGGGGCGACCTCTCGCCCGGCGGGCTGTGACTCCACTTCTGTCAGCTTCGAGGAGTGCCAGGAATGAGGGCGCGAGCCTGGATCATTCTTCCTGCAAGGCAGAGAGGCAACAAAACACTTTACACAAGGGAGTATTTGACATTTCAGCTGCAGAGTGCAATGGTTAAACATTCTTTCGTGTGTTTTGACACCGCCATCATTCTCCCCCGGGAGCCCACGGTGCTCTGCATCGATCAGGGATGAAGTCTTGTGTAAATATCCCTACTTTACCCACAATGCAAGGATTCTCCAATAAAAACCTCATCATTTAGAGTCACATCCCAAATCAATATTTATCAATGGTAAGAGTTTCAATACAGACTCTCACTTTGAGGAAATATTGGCCTAAATAAATATTTATACGTCTTCTGACCTGAATAACAAATTCATTTCTCATGTTGTTATAATATCATCCATACACCTTGATGAAAGCTAAACTGATTTACTGTACTTTGCACTTTGCACACATCAAACCTGCACATACCCTTTGAAGCGGTTTTTCCTGGAAAGCATGTTGAAAAAGAAACAAATTACACATGTTCAACATCCCAACATATTAAACCAACATGTTTATAATATGTCAACTTTATTACATGTACATGTAACAACTTGCAGTTATGACTGAACACCACTGGGCCGAATGCAACTTTAGGACCAAAACAACACAAATGTGCAAATTACAACTAAAGGATATTTGGTTTGGACAACTAGCACCACACATGATGAACTAATTATAAACAGTGCAAAGTACAAAGGAAGGAGCACGAAGCATAATGTACAAAAAGATCACTGAGGTTCACCAAAAACTACCAGCAAACACAACGGGACGCGGCTGACTGAGTACCTCATAGAGCTTCGCAAAATCTTGGTGAGAAAGCTCCTCGCCACATGAACCTCGGTTTCTGACGGCATTGTGCGTGGTGAAACAACATCAACCATTTTAGCCCTAATAGGCAGCAAGTGAAGGAAGGAGAAAAAGGAAAAGGAGTAGGACATGTCAAAGGTTAAGTCACAGAAAAACACATCATCAAATGCAATCTGGAAAAATAGGAAACTAGAGAGTCTGAAAGTTTGCTAGAGAGTGTCGTAGTTTTCTTTAACCCTACTCTAATGCAACATGTCAAACTGAAACAAGGCAACAGTAAAGCTCTAATCATTGCATCAATGCTGGACTAATGATGTCTGAGATTTCATTTAGTTACAGCTGCCCCACGAGGACAATCAGTGTTTTTAAATGCTGAAATGTCAACGCAGCTTAGACCAATCGTGCAGCAGACTTGAGTCCGAGCAGGCAGGTGTTTAGGACACTTAACATTGGCTTTTGGGAGGAACCTGTCACAGATCTGTCACAGCCATATGGACAAGACGGAGCTTTAAGAGAAATGAGTCGGATCCACAGGTTTTAATGTAATAAAGTATCACAGAGAAAGTTCAAATGAAAACGTCTTCTTTAAAATGTCAGATGCTGAAGTTCAAATGGCAGACAGACGTGAAATATCTCAGCCAAACGAGATATCAGTCACTTTGTTCGAAACGTTCACCCTGCCAGGTCATGGCGGAGACGCTGCATTCTTTCAGCAAAGGAATGCAGGGAGGGATACTCCCGCTTTAAGTGGGACATCTGCGTGAGCCATCGCCCAGGAGTCTGACAGTCTCCCAGTGGATTAAAGAAAGTGTAACGCCTAACAATACTTCACCGCTCTCCTTTACTGTCGCTCAGAGGACAGAAGAGATATTTTGTACTGATCCTGCCGAGGTCTTGGAAACTATCCATATAAAACTGTACAAATGGCAGTTTCTGGTAAACAGACACGCGAGGGCTTTTCTGCAGGCATCCGTGATCCCTTGGGAGTGAAGGATCGCCCACTTCTCTCTCCAGCTATAAGTATTTCACTTACAAACCTTCCCTCTGCTCCACACACAAAATGAGAGTTGCCTCCAAACGAACTCCTGCACAATGGAAATGCAAATGTCACTTTTTGTAAAGCGCCGAAGGTCTATTGTCAGGGGACACGTCTGCTCTGTCGCAGATAGTCCACAGGGGAGGAGACGCCACCGTTCACTCCCAGGACACACGAGCAGAACTCTGGCGGAGGTCGTTCAGGAAAAGACTAAACACATGAAAGTGAAACACGACTGACCCAGTCGGCCACGAGCACACGTCATTAAGAGGATTTGAAGAAACTGAAAAACACTCGGAAGCTAAAGAAGCAGGTTCCTTCATTCCCTGTGAGAAATAGAGACTTTCTTATCTCATCATACCAACAAATGATCTTCTCTGCGAGCGTCATGCACGCCACAAACATCTGAACGCAGTGTGTTTCACTCGTCTGCACATGAGATGATATCAGTCAGTAAATAAACTCTTTATGCTAAAGCTATGACATGTTTAGCATCCAGTGGGGGGAGGCAGGTTATCACAACATGATAAATCAATGCACTATAAGTATTGATAGATGAATACACAGCGGAGACACAGATGCTTTAGGAGGAGTACTCAGAACTCCATCTGATTAAAACCTCATCTTATAACACAAGGGATCAACCTGCCACACACACACACACACACACACACACACACACACACCCACCCAACTCCCACCAGTGTGACAGAGAGGAGACTCCATGAGTGAAGAGCTGCCCCCCTCTTGCTCCTCCCAGTATGAACACAAACACACTCCACCTTGTGCTGCGGAGAACATTTCCTCTGGGATTATAAAGGGGGATTTGAGGCGAAGGGGAGGAGTTATTGTCCTGCACGGCGTCCTTGCTGTAATCTAGTGTTTGGGCTGCAAGTTGCTTGAGCCGCTGGGGCTGCTGGGAAAGTAAAACCAGTGGGACGTGAACACCACAGCCGCTCCGTTAGAGGTGGAGAGATAAAAGATTCAGGTCAGAATGTAACACAACCACTTCTGTTGCCAAAAACAAGTCCTGGCTGTTAATGAGCCTTAAAACACATCTTCAGATTTAACTCTTTTGCACTAAACGAAGGGAACATGTGGAGTTGTTGTTATTTACAGGTTGTTCTGCTGTGATGTTTCTGCTCCGGCCCGCTTGAGATCAAAGTGTGCTGCATGTGGCCCCTGAACTAACACGAGTCTGACACCCCTGCTGTCGAGCGTAGGGAACCATCTGGGCCAGTGCTCTTATAGACTTTCCTCTTTTCTCGAATGTCAACCGAGATATGGGAATATCTTCCTGGGAATATGATCCGGTTGTCTGTTACAGAGATTTCTGACATTTTAAACTTGGCTCAGATTTCGATACTCGAGGGAAATGTTGCTCAGTTATCTGATACTTCTGTTAGCCGTGCATCACAACCCCGTTTCTCTGTAGAAGATACTTCAGTGTCCTTGTCAGGAAACAGAGAGACAGGAATGTTTGGCCCACGTCTGTTGTGAGAGATACCAGCTAATGTCAGGCTGAGGGGGGGGCAAATACTGAGAGACTCCACCAGAGAAACTGGGAGGAGAGGCTGCGACCTCTGACCAGTTTAAAATACAAGCACACACAGCGCATTTTATCCTGCGAGTCAAAGCGTCTCCCAAAATGTTAAGTGAAATTTGGAATTGCAAAAGCATGCAAAGAAAGGGAGGTGTTCCTGTGGTCACGCATCACGAGGAGACCAATACTCTTTATCCTCTCTCTGTTTGAGGAACTCTCAACAATGCAAACTGAACTCCATCCTGTGATGTTCAGGAAGTAATGTTGTGCAGAGAGAAAGACCAAGAACCCAGCATGCCCGCTGCAGCCTGTGGGGCCGATCTCCGCGCTGAGCTCTAAACACGACTGCACAATAGAAAGTGCCGGCGTCATCAGAGCCGGGCTTATCGGTGCGTCACCGCACCGGCAACATAAAAAGAGGGGGAGAATGAAATGTACTGGAGAGGAAAGACTTTGACACAATGCAAGTGTGAAGGTGAGCAACAGCTGGAACATCTGGCTCTGTTCTCGCTCTACGCAGGAACAATAAAGTATGACATATGGATTTGATTGATTGGTCGTATTCATTTAGACTTTTAGCCGTTATACATGTGTTGACTCATTGCTTATCCACCCAGCTGTTAATGTGAAGCACAGGGACCCCCCCCCCCCCGTCTGAAAGACCAAACATAAAGTTCTGGTTTCCTGACAAAATACATTTAAAAGAACATTTTGTGTGTTTGATATTTAAGATTAGCCTTTAAATGTTTCAGATATGTCAGTTTGTGTCGTAATGATCTGTGAGATGGTGAAAAGGTTCAAAGGTTCAGGACATTAAAGTATTTACGTGCTTTCTAGTCTGAATAAAATGTGTTAGGCCAGAAGTGCTGCAGTACAGGGTCGAAGAACACAGCGGTTACCGGTCAGCGTGTGTGTCTGCGGGGGACCACAGGCTGTAAACACACACCGAGCATCTCCGATGAAGCTCCAGAGTCACTTACAAAGATGTAGTTTACCTGCGCTAACGTTGTCATCGTCCTTCGTCAACCTCCAGATAAATCCTCAGGACTGTGAAAGCACTTTGTCGGGGTTCCTCTCTATCACAGCTGATCCTTTTGGGAACGATTGGTCACCGGCTCTCAACCTTTATGTGTCATCCAGACGAAGAAAACCTGCAGTTATCTCACTCATCCAACGCCTCCTGATCTAATCCTACTGGTCAGGAAACCAAATGATTGAATCAGGAGAAAGAAAAGAGAGAGACGGGTAGAAGGAGGAAGTACCTGGGAGTGAAGATCTTCTACAAAACAAACATGTCCAGAGAGAGGGAAGAACAGCAGACAGGAGCGCCCACTCTGTGCTTGTTGGAGTAGCCAAAGCCCCTGAAAACAATGGGCTCTGCTGATATGGCCTATCCCACTAAGCAGTGTCAACTCACCTAGGCAACATGGACTGTACCACTCCTCCTGCAAACAGGGGAGGACGCCTGGACCGAAGCCGCTCTGAGGTCAACTATAAGATCTCTCCGAGCGAGTTTTCAAATATCCCCTCTCAACACGAGCCTGGCGTTTGCTCTCTAAACCCGTTTAGATCCAGACTGTCCTCGACAGGAGCAGGTTGTGTGAACACACAATGGCCCACCTTTCCCTCCTGTTGACTCAACCCACTCTGCAAAGCTGAGCCCACGCCTGTGGCTTTGCAGCTAGTAATTGGATTCAAGCTTTAAGACTCTGTTGCCATTTGCCAGTGAGCATATAATTCTGACAGGACATTAGTTACACATGTAGTAAAAAGGGTTTAAGGAAGCAACTAAAGAGGTTCTTCGAGTCCTGACATAAATGTACTTTCTGTTAAATATAGACGATCAATGATTTGTTTTACTGGTCAGTGTTCGAGTTGATGCGTTTATATCATGCTTGGGTTGGAATTGATTATTTAACTTGTTGAAACTCTTAATTTAACTTAAGTAAGTGTGTGTGTGTATATATATATATATATATATATATATATATATATATATATATATATATATATATATATATATATATATATATATATATATATATATATATATATATATATATATATATATATATATATATACACACATACATACATACATATATACACACACACACGATATTTAAGGCATTCCCTTATACATACAGTCTATTGGCATACCTGGAAAATAAAATACTTAAATATTTTTGGCGCAAAAAAACAAAACAAGCAGACCAGCCAGGTCATTTTTATCAATGCATCTTAGCATTAAAGAGGCTGATGTGGACCCCAGTAGTACTGACCGAGTGGAATACTATATGTATTTCACTCCTGATTAGCTAAGCAGCCTTTAAAGCTTCTGTTTATGCACATTAATTCACTTAAAACCAGATCCTAGTGAGAGCAGTAACCCTAAAACCCTGGAAATTATTCAGAATTAAGTCTCTAAAAGTTACTTTTTAGTATCACTGTGAGAAAATGTGGTGCTCAAAGACAGAAACAGACACGATGAACTCACGCCTCCACACGGTGGCGCTAAACCCATCAGTGGATCCGTATCTGGATACTCAGAACAGAAGATGTGCAACACTGTACTGCTGCTAATGTTGATACTAGCCCCCTGCATTAGTAAAGGTTTAAATATACGTACATCCATTAATGCTGCAAAATGTTGCAGCCGTCAGTGGATTGTCAGAAACAGATCGTAGTAATGGATCCATGACAAACACAATCAGAATCTCCAGCCAGCAGAACAACACAGCTGGCGTCCGACTGTCATCAAGACAACACGCAGCAGGTGTGGAGCCACTGCTTGTACTTCCAGTTTCTCACTGACGCTGCAGAAAGTGTCCACAAGATAAGATAAATAAACTAATTACGAAAAACAGGAAGAGAATAAAAAGGTTAAATAAATACAATAAATTAAAGAGTGTGAAGGGAACACAAGGCGATGTCTTTAAATGTCTTCACTTAAACACAAAGATATTTAGTTTAGAAAAGCAGCACATGAACGGTCATAGCAGCCGACAGAGCGGACTCCTCTCCGTCTCATTCAGGAGTCATTATCTGCACTCTGAAATAACATCGGCTGCAGCTCCACCGCCTCCACAATACACGCTTTTGTTTCCCTGCCAGTGGCAAACACGCAGCGAGAGGCCCGTCAGGCGGCCTCCGCTGACCGCAGCTCGTAAGCAAAGTTACAGGTTGGTGCAGAAACATGATTTATGAGCAACACGTTGTTTCTTTCTACCTTTTTATCTTCAGCTGTTGTTCCTCTCGGTCACACGCTTACAAGACGCAGGGCACCGAAATGTGCTGTGAAGTTCATCTTTTGTCAGCGAACTGAGGCTTTGACCTCTGACCTCTGACCTCCTAATGACAGGGTGCTTGTTGATGCAAAACAGCCATGAATAGGACCCGGTATCAAACCTCAAGACAGGAATGTGTCGGTGCCGTCAATAAAGTACCAAGAAGTTGCATCAAATGTCTGGTTGGATTTATAATCTTGTTTATTTGATCTGATATTTCAACTCCTAAAACAAAGCGTTTACTTTTCTTTAAGATCTGCGGTTAAGGTACCTTCGGACCACCAGGGTCAGGGTCTTATGAGAGCTCTTCACCAGACAGATGGCCTCCTGACGGGAGCCGCTGAGGGGAACGGCGTTCACGCTAACCATTTCATCACCGGCCTGGAGACAGACTGCCGCCGCCGCGCTGCCCTCCTCCACCTGAACACACATCACCACACGTACAGTGACGGGGCCTGCAGGTGATCTCATGGCCACCAGAGGAACTCTACATCCTGGGTCTTATATCTTATATGATGTATTGTGTCTGTGCATGTTGTGAGCAGCATTTAGCATGTTGCTAAGTAAGTAAATAAAGTAGCATTGATGACCCTTTTGACCTCTGTGGTTGTAAAGATGTCTTCCTGCTGTGTACGGAGAGCCTCGGGGTTATACATGTTATTACATCAGCCAACACAACAAGAGCACAAGTGTTCCCAGAAAGGTCCAACACTCATGTGTATGCATCATCTTTTAAGATACAGCTTTCATTTAACATGCTATTTCATCCTCATGTGGTGGCCGGCAACCTGAGTGCTCCGATTAAAAATTCAATCCTGCACCCCCGTAACCTGAGAGAGTGCGCTGCTCCATGTAAACTGAGTTCACACCGGCGCTAACAGCAGGGGGGGAACACTGAAGTTACTTCACCCGTCAGCTGGAGTCAAACACAACCAGAGCTGAAAGGTCTTTGTGACAGTAAACACGTAGAAGTACTGAACCTTTACCTTTGTGATGACCAGAGGCTCTCTGTGCTCGGTGCCTCCCCTCAGGGTGAAGCCCCAGGGTGCTTTGCCTCGGAGCAGCACCTCCACCAGCTCTTCATCCTCCTCCTCCGTGCCTCTCCACATGTCCACCTCCCTCCACCACTTCATCCTTCCTGCTGAAACTCTCAGGTCATCTCTGTAGTCCACGGCGTCCATGGTTCAGTGGGCTCCATCACATCACGTCACTTATACAGGAGTCTGAAACACGAGTGAGCGTTGACACATTATAGAAGTTAGAAGAGTGAAAATCAATCAATGTCAGAGAAGTCATCCGCAGTTATGTTCATAATGACGCCAATCTTTGTTTTAGCTTCTCAAATATAAATATTTCCTTGTTTTTTAAGTGTAATATCAAATTAAAGTGAATATCTTGAGGTTTTTAACTGTTTAACTGAGAAAACAATCAATTTCAATTTGTGAACTTTTACTATTTTCTCACATTTAAAAGACCAAACAATTATAAAAGGAGACAATAATGTAATAAATGAAAGCATTAGCTGCAGCCCTGATGTACATGCTGCAGAGTTTTTATACACCTAGTGGTAAGATGATATTTGATATTTGATGGTATAATGTCATTCGTGTTTATAATTTGGGGATTCATTTGGCTTTTAGGCTTGAACAGATGAAAACAGGAACTATTTGTAATTATGATTAAGAAAGCTAACTATGCATTACCAAAAATATAACTCCCCAAATAAATCCGATAGGTTTTCAAGACCTTTAACTTACTTTAAAATGCTGTTCTTCGCAAAAGCTCTCAACAAACGTGGCTTCTCGGGGTGAAGATCCGACAGGTGGCTCGGTGAACCGTTTCTCGTCCTGCAGCATTACAGGGAAGTGTTACCCCCCTGACATCTCCATCTGCTCTCCTGCACCCAACACTTCAGCACGAGCAGTGATGTCACCGCGCCCCCTAGCGGCGACGTGCAGCGGCGACGTGCAGCGTCATCGGGCTGTATGCTGCCTTCAGGCGCATCACGTAAACTTCTGAGTCCTTATTTATTAGCTTGTTCTTCTTCTTAACAGGAAAGATAGGTTCTTCTACTTTCTTTCTTTCTTTCTTTTAATTGTTCCTTTGTCTTTCTTTCTTTTTCTGTCTTTCAACAAAGTAGGTACATTTATTTATTTATTTATTCTTTATTTTTTTTATTTTTTTTGAATTTCCTCATTTTTCTTTCTTTCTTTCTTTCTTTTACAGAGTACGTTTACTGAACTTTTTTGCAGCAACCACTGCAACAACACCACTGCATCTCAGTGGTGTTGACCTCCAAGACAACACATGCATTCATTAATGAACTCTTCTTCTCTTTACATACAGAATAACAGGTGACAGGATTTTGTTTGGCTGAGGATCAAATCAACAAAAGTACAAGACCTGACAATCGAGTAGGGTTTGATTTCAGGTGCCAACGCCTCTCTCTGCAACCTGCCACGTACAGTGATGTGATAGGACAAGAATAAAGGTTTGTGAGAGACAGTGCTTATTAGTTATATTGCATCGCCACGCACACAAAGTGCATTTGTTGCCTGCGATTCAGCTCATGTAAGTACACAGTTTTATATTCCATCATTAGAAATGCAAGCCTTGCATGGGGAATGAGGTTTTCACCTAAAATTAGTCAAAGAACGTTAAAAGTTTTGAAAGTATTTTGCAGAATTTGAGCTCTAATTAAATAAAACAAGTTAAATTCATTAGAATGTTTCCTTTTAAAGCAGAACATGTTTTCACTTGTTCATAATATGATTTTAATTTAATTTAATTTTAGTTCAACATTGAACCGCTGCTAAAAGTGAACACAACAGAAAACAAAATAGACAAAGAAGCAAAAACATTTTAAAAGAAAACTTGTTCTGCAGCATTTTAAAAATCCTTTTCAAAACTTAAAGGGTTGAGCTCAAAGCAAATATTGGTTTCTAAGAGTTAAGGTATTTTAACCTGACTAAAATGCTTGTTTTTCTTAATGTGGTGTCATTTGCCACACCTTTAATTTTTCAAGTCGAACTGGTTTCACTTAAATGTTCTTCTGTGTTTTCTTTATGTTTAGCACTGTGTCATCAAGAAATCATCTGAAGACAAAGACAAACACTGTCGACGGAAAATGTTCGGAGGTCAAGATGACAGTAAGATACACACTTTTCCTTTGTTGTAGAGAAGTTAAAGTTTCTTGTTAAGCTTTATGTCATCTTCCCTGAAATTGTAGCTTTATTCTTGAAACAAATCTCTTTGTTTGATTCTGATTGGTCCTCCAACAGCCAAACACCCCTCTGGCTACAACCTGGACCTGGACTCCCATGGGGGTTTAGACAAGGACCAGAGGCCTGGAGGCAGCTGTGATAGAGGGGGTCGCCATGAAAACATAGATTATGGTGGAGACCGCCATGGAGATGATGACAAGGACCGCCACGAAGGAGATCGACATGGAGACAAGCACCATAGTGGAGACCGCCATGGAGATGATGACAAGGACCGCCACGAAGGAGATCGACATGGAGACAAGCACCATAGTGGAGACCGCCATGGAGATGATGACAAGGACCGCCACGAAGGAGGTCAGCATGGAGACAAGCGCCAAGGTAGAGACCACCATGGAGATGATGGCAAGGACTGCCAGAGGAAAAAAAGCCCTGACTGTGATCAGGTTCGACACAGGCGGAGACGCAGTGAAGAACGTGGACACGGCCATCGTCGTGGCAGCGGCAGCGGCAGCGGCAGTGGCAGCAGCAGCGGCAGTGGCAGTGGCAGCGGCAGCGGCAGTGATGATGGCCATCCTGGAAAACATCACAAACACGAGAAAAAGCATGGCCGCAAGTATAGCCATGGCCATGGCCACAAGCATGGCCATGGCCACGGGGGCGGGCGCGGGCACGGGCACGGACACTGAAACAGGGAGAGAGGTGAGATACAAAGTTAATTAAAGGCCCTGATAACCTGATCTCGTTCCGATTTAGCAACATTTGAATCTCACTGTGAAATGAGCCTGACTAACTGAAACTCTATTATAACGTTCGTGTTTTGTCTTCCAGGCCGCCGACACACGGACCACCAGACGTCCTGTGAAGCTCTACCTGCATTATATTTCTGCACGTATATGAAATAATACAAAGACATACACTGATGATAGTCTGTTATACATGTGTGTATGTTATGTGGAGGTTAGAAGTGTGAGAATGACGAATTGTTTTCTGGCTTTTTTAATACATAATAAAGGAGAATTAAGGACATTTGAAGTGTATTAATGTTATTGTTTATGGGCTGTAGTTCCTCTCAAACCGAACTTAACACACAATGCAGTCTGGAGAGAGCCAACACCTCCGGGTGGAGTGTCAGTCACGGTGCCTGGTGTGGGAGCCTCCTGCGCTCCAGGCGACAGGGTGGATGGAATGGAGTAAGTGAGTCAGTCCGTCACCAACTTTTAAAAAATAATTATTTTATTATCTGTCCGTCTAAACACAATAGACAAAAGAACATGAAACATGAAAGGCGGAGCAGGGAAACATTGTGTCATGTTTGCAGAAACTCTGCACAGTGAACATGTTGAATCACCTGTTGAACAGGTGTGACACACGTCTGGTCTCTTCTGACTGAGAGAAGCCACCTGTGCTTTTATCAGCAAAGTTATATCTGCTTCAAATACTGTGTTTTATTTTTACATCATTATACAAGAAAGCTGATCTTAAGGTGTTTAATGCATTTAGGAGTTTTTTGTTTGTTTGTTTCACGGAGGTTAATTAAGATAATCAATTCAGTAAAAGCCTTAAAGTTCAGGTACGAAGTCTTAGAGCTTTACGTTTGACTCATTTGGTATTTCTTACTGTTGACCACTTTTGTTTAATGCAATTTAAATTCAGCTAACAGGTGAAGTTGCAATTTCTTTATATGCATGCAATGTTTATATTAACAAATATAAAGTATGTTCATATTACATTTAATTGAATCAGTAGTAACATCGAGACAAGTCTTTCATAAAGCCGTTTCATCAGACTTCACTGAGTGAAAACAACACTGATCATAAAATCTTACTACCTCTTTAAATCTCCCTTCTGATTAAAAAAAGATCCTCCAGCCAATCATAAAGTCCTGAGGCCGGAGGACAGATGCATATCAGACAGCATCACTGCGCTGACCTCTTCTTCTCTCCAGGATGCTCCTCTTTCTCGGCCTGACCGTCTTCTTCTCTGCGAGCTTTTCCATGGAGATGAACCAAACCTCCAAACTGTTTGCGGAGAGTGGAGAGCAATGCTCGGCCTGCGACTTTCGCGAGCACAGCAAGCAAATGAGGCTCCACAGCATCAAGTCGCAGATCCTCAGTATCCTGCGGCTCGAACAGGCTCCCAACATCAGCCGGGACATGATCCGCCAGATGCTCCCCAAAGCGCCTCCTCTGACGCAGCTCCTGGAGCAGTACGACCCGCGGGTGGAGGAAGAGGACCACGCCACCACGGAGACCATCATCACCATGGCCACCATGCGTAACTAACCCAAACCAACAATATTTCACATTTTGTTTCGTCTTTTTGTTCTGAACGTCGTGCGTAAAACCAGAAGTTTAATACGTGCGTAAATCCTGTGCGTAAAGTTCAAGTCGCCGTGCAGAAAACACGAGACAGTTTAGTCGTAAACGACTAAATTATAATGATCTATTTCCCTGCAGACAAACAATACAATCACTTTTCAAAGTTTCATTTTAGACCAAAGAGATGTTGGTACTTCCACAAAGAAGTGTTTGAAAAAACATCGTTCTGCAAATTAAATTAAATTAAAATTAAAACAAGTGTTGAATTTAGTGTGAACGTAGTGGGAGGAGATTCATTGTGTGCACTGTGTAAAAGTTAAAGTCACACAACCCAGTTTTATTAGATGAACATATCTGCCAGTTTCTTTACAGCAAGTGTTGACAGCGTTGGTAATATTAAACAAAAGAGAGTAAATCATTATTCTGTTAAAGCATGTTTGACTACACACCTTTCTAAATGACTTGGCAATCTGTTGATATATTGTCCTGAGGGTTGATACATAAAAACTTGCAGATTGTACACAATGCTCTGTAAATTATCTGTCGATCTTTAGATTTTCCTTGTGCACCAGTGGATGCCGTGGTCTGATGGTGGATGCTGTGGTCTGATGGTGGATGCCGTGGTCTGATGGTGGATGCCGTGGTCTGATGGTGGATGCTGTGGTCTGATGGTGGATGCTGTGGTCTGATGGTGGATGCCGTGGTCTGATGGTGGATGCCGTGGTGGATGCCGTGGTCTGATGGTGGATGCCGTGGTCTGATGGTGGATGCCGTGGTCTGATGGTGGATGCCGTGGTCTGATGGCGGATGCCGTGGTCTGATGATGGATGCCGTGGTCTGATGGTGGATGCTGTGGTCTGATGGTTGATGGTGGATGCTGTGGTCTGATGGTGGATGCTGTGGTCTGATGGTGGATGTTGTGGTCTGATGGTGGATACTGTGGTCTGATGGTGGATGCCGTGGTCTGATGGTGGATACTGTGGTCTGATGGTGGATACTGTGGTCTGATGGTGGATGCCGTGGTCTGATGGTGGATGCCGTGGTCTGATGGTGGATGCCGTGGTCTGATGGTGGATGCCGTGGTCTGATGGTGGATGCTGTGGTCTGATGGTGGATGCTGTGGTCTGATGGTGATGGTGGATGCTGTGGTCTGATGGTGGATGCTGTGGTCTGATGGTGGATGTTGTGGTCTGATGGTGGATGCCTGTGGTCTGATGGTGGATGCTGTGGTCTGATGGTGGATGCCGTGGTCTGATGGTGGATGCCGTGGTCTGATGGTGGATGCTGTGGTCTGATGGTGGATGCTGTGGTCTGATGGTTGATGGTGGATGCTGTGGTCTGATGGTGGATGCTGTGGTCTGATGGTGGATGCTTGTGGTCTGATGGTGGATGCTGTGGTCTGATGGTGGATGCTGTGGTCTGATGGTGGATGCTGTGGGTCTGATGGTGGATGCTGTGGTCTGATGGTTGGATGCTGTGGTCTGATGGTGGATGTTGTGGTCTGATGGTGGATGTTGTGGTCTGATGGTGGATGTTGTGTCTGATGGTGGATGCTGTGGTCTGATGGTGGATGCCGTGGTCTGATGGTGGATGCTGTGGTCTGATGGTGATGGGATGTCTGTGGTCTGATGGTGGATGTTGTGTCTGATGGTGGATGTTGTGGTCTGATGGTGGTGCCGTGGTTGATGGTGGATGCGTGGTCTGATGGTGGATGCTTGTGGTCTGATGGTGATGGGATGTTGTGGTCTGATGGTGGATGTTGTGGTCTGATGGTGGATGTTGTGGTCTGATGGTGGATGTTGTGGTCTGATGGTGGATGTTGTGGTCTGATGGTGGATGCTGTGGTCTGATGGTGGATGTTGTGGTCTGATGGTGGATGCTGTGGTCTGATGGTGGATGCTGTGGTCTGATGGTGGATGCCGTGGTCTGATGGTGGATGCTGTGGTCTGATGGTTGATGGTGGATGCTGTGGTCTGATGGTGGATGTTGTGGTCTGATGGTGGATGTTGTGGTCTGATGGTGGATGCTGTGGTCTGATGGTGGATGCTGTGGTCTGATGGTGGATGCTGTGGTCTGATGGTGGCAGTAGAGGAAAGGTCATTGAACACATTATTCTGCGGCCCATAAATACCCTCAACAAATTTGAAGGAAATCAAATCACTTTCAAGATATAATGTAAAAGAGTGTTGATCGAAGGTACACCTGATGGTGGTGCTAGAGGAAAGGTCAGCGGGACACCAAAATAAATATGGTTCATACATGATGCTCAGGGCATCATAAATATTTACAGCAAATTCCATGTTAGTTACTTTTGAAATATCTTAACCAGACCAGCCTAATGATCCGATAACGTTTGAATGATTTCTTCCAGCTAATCCAATCGTCCAGGACGAGTCATCCTCGTGTTGTCTGTTCACCCTCAGTCCAAAGATCCAACCCAAAAACATCCTGCGCGCTCAGCTGTGGGTTCACCTGAGGCCAGCTGACATGGTCACAACCATCTTCCTGCAGATTTCCCGCGTCAAACCCGGGAAGGAGGGAAACAACACCCGAGTCAGAGTCCGCTCCCTGAAGATCGACGCCGGTGCTGGCGCCGGTTCCTGGCAGAACATTGACATCAAGTCTCTGCTGCAGGCTTGGCTGCGTCAACCGGAGAGCAACTACGGGATCGAGATCAACGCCTACGACTCCAACGGAAAAGATCTGGCTGTCACCTCAGCAGAGCCTGGAGAGGAAGGACTGGTGAGTTTACCTCAACATATTTACTTACAGCTTCAGACGTTGGAGTCTGGAAGTGTGTTGAAGGTCTAGTTTGGATCCTGCTTCTTTAAACGTAGATAGAAGTTATCTTGCTCTCCTGTTAATAAAACCAACCTACAGCTAAGTAGTGCTGATCATATGTACGTATAACTGCTCAGCGTGGCACTATGCAGGTGATTTGTCTGTTGCATTGCCGGCACATTTTCAACTCCTTTCCAGCAACCGTTCATCGAAGTGAAGATCCTCGACAGCCCCAAGAGATCCCGCCGTGACTCAGGCCTCAACTGCGACGAGGAGTCTGCAGAGACCCGCTGCTGCCGCTACCCACTCACTGTCGACTTCGAGGAGTTCGGCTGGGACTGGATAATCGCGCCCAAACGCTACCGTGCCAACTACTGCTCAGGTGAATGCGAGTTCATGCACCTGCAGCAGTACCCACATGCACACCTGGTGAACAAGGCCAACCCGCGGGGCACAGCGGGGCCCTGTTGCACGCCTACAAAGATGTCATCCATCAACATGCTCTACTTCAACCGCAAGGAGCAGATCATCTACGGAAAGATCCCATCCATGGTGGTGGACCACTGCGGCTGCTCCTGATTTAAAAAAGAAAGTCTAAACCTAGACCATCACATCTATGAAAGAGATGCAAGGAGCTTTCTCAAGGACAGGACAGTTGTTTTTAGTTTCATACTTTGTGCTAGATATCAGACAAACAAGACGTGTTAATCCAAAGATATTCTTCAATAATCAAAACTTCTTAAAAGAGAAACAGTGAGCATTATAGTTATACACTCCCTTAGACATTACAGTCACACCACATATCCAGAAGGTGCAACTCAGACCATGAACAGTGGGGGGCAGTATATGGGATGTACTACAGCAGACTGTAAACAGACAAGAACAATGGCGGAAAGTTTTGAAGAAAAACAAATAGAGTTTGTCGCCACTGTCCCTTTTTCTTCACAATGTAGTTACTTTCTCATGTTTGCTTATGTTTATTTTATTCCTCCTGGTGCACACAGAGTATGCAGGCCTTATGAGAACAATGCAACGCCTGCTGGTAAAAAGCAAGTAATAATTCATTAATAAAAACCAAGATAGATAATAGATAATAGATTCCTGCTGTTTCCTGTCCTCCTGCCTTATGAAAAACTGTCCTAAGTTGAGCCTTGACCAGAACAAACCCTGCAGGACGTCTTCCATGTGCGTCTTTATTTTGAAAAACATGAACCTAATGACTCAGCTGACAGATCGACCTTCCCCTTCCCAACACTTGTTTGCAAAGTCCTCGCTGTGATCTGTTTTTAAGAGCGTCACAGTGATAGAGAGAAGCTGCCTTGACCAGCACAAGGGACAGTGATCAACCTCCAATCAAATCTTAATTGTACCCCAAACACAGTTCACTCGAGGCCTAAAGGTTGCAAAGCTTTTTAAATAATATTTTCCTTCTTCTTCTCTGCCATTTTGCAATTTATCTTCTTCATGTTCTCTAGCTTGCATGCACTAAACATTTACAGGATGAAGAGTAGATTGACACCACACTGAAACGCAGTATTCCTGTACCCTTAAAGTGTCTGGAGTTTGGATCAATAGTGATGTAACAATGTACTAACACACACACACTTCTACATCGCTGCAGAAGGATGAGAAGCTAAACCACTGGAGGTCAGCAACAACAAGATGTTAGGACGTTTTAACTTCAACTTTGGTACAAGACATTAAAAATAAATGCTGAGCATAAGCTACAACAAGATGAGGACCTGCTCATATAAATAGTTTCTTTATATCCTCGTAGGGACACTTTCCCCCTGGTAATAGTCAGAGTGGAGCAGCATGAGTGGTGGTTGTCAGCAACACTGGTTTACAGATTAAACTAATATTTTTATGTCATTGGGAAGCAACGAAACACTGATTTGCATGGCTCCACACGAAAACCAGACCTCGAACTTTAACCCTAACCTTCCTTCCATGGAGCAACAAGAAGAAAATCAGAATGTAAAAGTAGTTTTGGATCCAAATCACTGGTAATAGTGTACAAACAGCCAGGGAAGTTTCAGATCCATCTGCCAATTACAACGTGAGGGCAGGAACTGTGATCTCAGAGGGAGGTTTGATCTCAATTTAAAGCCGAGTGCAGATGTCCTGACTGTTGTTGTGCTTCACAGGGTTTCTGACCCAAAAGCCTTTGTTCTGCTGTTGGAACAGAACGTCCACAGTTGCACATGTGTGTGCGTTATGTTCTGCAGTGAACAAAATGTCCATCCAAGTTATTTGATGCCCATTGGTTCACTTACCTGCAGAAACAGGAGAAAAAAAAGCCCAGGTGAGCAGTTTTATCCTATTTTTATTGTTTCATTATGCTCATCTCTACAAGTGAAACAAAAAAACAAAGATTGAAGTTTCTGTTCTTGCATTCACATGTGACCCGACTGTCGCAAACATATTTCAAGGCGGTTTCAAGTTTCTGCAAGTTGATTTTCTCACAGAATATTGCTGAAATGGACAGAAACCAATGATTCATGCATTGGAAAATAGTCAACATTAATGTAAAGTATGTACTTATACCAATTATGTAATTTTAAACACAAGGGTGGTCCTTTAAAGATATGTTCTGCTATCAGTGTTGTTACCTGTCAGACCTGACGTTCTGGGTAATGATGTCCTTCAAATAACTATTACTGTACAAAATGTTATTTATTTCTTGCACCAGGTGGCGGTAATGCCATTGTTTCCAAGTAAGAACGTGACCTTTATGTCACCTGTGCGCTTTATATTTCTGAACAAAATATTCTACATTTCTTTACAACTCTAAGCCCTAAAAAAGTGTTTCGGCTTAATGACCTTTCAAAATAAAGCAATGTGACAAAACATCATGAGTTACTGGTTTTCAGTTACATTTTTTAAGGTTGTCTTATTTGCATAGAAGTTCAGGACCCAATGGGTTACACAATTTAATGTTTTACATAAGCAGGAATATATAAGGCATAATTCAGTGTTTATTGTTTTCTAGGCTGTTACATACTCCTCAGATGTATCTTACAATTGTCCCAACGTGACATTGGGAATCACATAGATGTTATTATGTTTTATTATTATTATTATTATTATTATTATTATTATTATTATTATTATTGTCATTATTATTATTATTGTTATTGACACACATGTAAAAAAAAGTGTTTATTTCTGCTTTTCTTTTTCCAACATTTCTTATTTTCCTTTATTAGGTTTCAGTTTCAGAGTTTTATGTGTTTCAGTTACGGTACTTTCTCTTTCTCAGAAAACACGTGGTCAGTGTAAGCTCTTCTGATTATTGTCTTTCCTCCCCCGGAAACTACACTATTTTGCTTGTAATCATATACATAATATTTAACATCTTGTTTGACACCCTTAGAGTGTATGGGGGGGGAAAGTTTACACATGTTTATTCTTGATCTTGTGCTCATACCACCAAAATTACATGAAAAATTCACTATCTTTAATTGTTATTATGGGTAGACTTGCTAACTGACGGAACAGCCGTTTTCATCGTTCTGATTGGCTGTCACAAGCAAAGGGGCGGGACACCAGTCGCGAAGCTGTCAGGAGATTGGCTGACGTAGTTTCCGGACACTACGGTTGCAGAAATAGGCTGAGGAGCTCTCTGGCGAATCCATTGCACAATTTTGGAAAAACCTTTTCGGAAATAAAATCACATTTCGGTCAAATATTGTACACGTGTACTCAAATTACAAGGTAAGTGTGATAAATTACTTTCTCACACAATTTTTAAATGTATTCCAAATCCGCATACGTTAAGCCAAACTGACTTTAAAGAAGTAACGTCAGTTGAACTTGCTCTTCAATTTCCATGAAACGAAAAACGACTTATAGAAAAGCACTAACAGACCTTTATTTTTCGCTAGCTTCCACTTGTATCCCCGCTTTAACAAACAGCAATTGTTTAAGTCAAAATGCAACTTAAAAAAAAAAAGCAGTTTACGGAACTGTCAGTCTTAAACGTTAGCTAGTTATTAAGTGACAACCTGTCCCAGATGTTGTAATTACATGTTATATGTTACAGCAGGTGAATCAGATGTATGCCGAATTCACCAGTGGAAATAAACCATTTAGCTCAAAGTGTTAGGATTTATGCTACGACGCTGGTATTAATGGCATTATAGAAGAAATCCTTAATAAGTCACATTTCTGGACGGAATTTGGTTTACGAAGGTGAGTTCAGGGGATATTTCCACTGAGGGATATTATTGACGCTGAAATGTGATAGTAGTGGAGAAAACGAAACCTATGGACTCATCCTCCTACTCTCACCTGTGCTCGTTTATAATGAAAACGTTTTTTGTAGTTGTGTAACTATCTTCATCTTTATAAATAGAATGAGTCAAATCCATATCTTATAACACGTTTTCAGCAGAGAACTGTAAAAAGTGTTTTTTGTTTATGGTTGAAAAACAATTATCAGATCATTGTCAGATTTTTTTTAAACTGTCGGCTATAAGTGTATAAGTGTTTATGTACTCATAAATATATAAGTGTGCTCTAGTTTTAACTTAAACAAACCTAAAAGTTGCAACCCTGAATCCTTATGAAGCTGCTCTTGTCCACCAGAAGATGGCGCAGTGGTGCCAGCTCCAGATGCTGGACTGCAAGTACCTGGAGCAGGTGGACCAGCTGTACGATGACTCCTTCCCCATGGACATCCGACAGTACCTGAGCAAGTGGATCGAGAGCATCGACTGGTAAGAAGACAAAAAGTCAGACTCAATTTGTACTAAAATGGTTAATTGTAAATTGGATTTTGGGCGTAATTAATTAGTATTTATGTAAATATACTGTAAATATACAAAAATAAATCAATTACGATCCTCCTCAGGGACACGGTGGCGTTTCAGGACTCTCTGGCCACCATTCGCTTCCACGAACTCCTGGCTCAGCTGGACGACCAACACAGCCGCTTCGCCCTGGAGAACAACTTCCTGCTGCAGCACAACATCCGCAAGATCAAGAGGAACCTGCAGGTCCGAACCCAGAGACTTTAATCTTTGTGTCGTGCGCTGAGTCGTAATGCTGGTGATACAATCCAAATGTCTCTGCAGGATCGGTTCCAGGAAGATCCAATTCACATGGCCATGATCATCTGCAAGAACCTGAAGGAGGAGCAGAAGATCCTGGCCACTGCGAGGAGCACCGAGGTTTTAATAATAATAATAATAATAATAATAATAATAATAATGCCAAAACTCCTTTTCTTATTGCTTTGGTATCTTAGGAAACATTGTGTCATTCATTTATTATTGTTACTCATTTTATTTATTTATTTAATTAATTAAATAAATTTCAATAAATTAAATTTATTATTTAATTATTTAATTTAATTAATTAATTAAATTAATTAATTAAATGTATTTATTTTACAGGTGTTTAATTCCTCAATAATTCCCTAAAATGTTCTGGTTTTGTAGTTTGGCTCTAAGTATAATGTAGTTTTTAATGTGAAATCTATTAGAATTAAATTCAACATACATAATAAATAAATATTTACTTTGATTGTCCCAAAGTAAAATGAAGTTGTATCCCCGTGTCTGCAGCAGGAGGGTGAGGGGGCGGTGTCGGCCATGGTGGTGGAGAAGCAGAAGCTGGACAACAAAGTGAAGGAGATGAAAGAAAGAGTCCAGGTGACACAACGTGGAACAAGAAGTCATGTGACATCAAAGTGTAAAGACTAAACATGGTGGAGTGTGACCCGTGTTCCTCCATCAGAGGAATCTGCTCATGTTATCAGGGCCTTCTTCTTCTCCTTCTTCTTCTCCTTCTTCTCCTTCTTCTCCTTCTCTTCCTCCTTCTTCTCCTTCTTCTCCTTCTTCTCCTTCTTCTTCTCCTTCTTCTCCTTCTTCTTCTCCTTCTTCTCCTTCTCCTCCTCCTCCTCCTCCTCCTTCTACTTCTTCTTCTCCTCCTTCTTCTTCTCCTTCTTCTTCTTCTTCTTCTTCTCCTTCTCCTCCTCCTCCTCCTCCTCCTAAGATGAATCATTAATGGATCTAATTTCTCGTCTTGTTCTTCAGGTGGCGGATCAGAACATTAAGAACCTTGAAGATCAGCAGGACGAGTACGACTTCAAAGTCAACACGCTGAAGAACAGAGGTG
>NC_041356.1:12266836-12344336 GCF_900634415.1 Cottoperca gobio | reverse complement strand
ACCTGCAGAGCGTTGTGTGTAGTTTCATGGTGTGTGTGTTTGTTCAGGGTCCCCTGATCGTCACAGAGGAGCTTCACTCGCTCAGCTTCGAGTCCGAGCTGCAGCTCAACCAGTCGGGACTCGACATCAAACTGGAGGTGAGACCAGACGAGTGTCCCGTCATGACTGTCTGCTCTTTAAATGTGTTTAAGACGGATTCATGCCGTCAATGACTCCTCGCTCCTCTTAACAGGCAGGTGCGGCTTAAAACAAGCCGTACGTCTGCTGAGAGCCACACTTTGTTTGGGAGGGGTGACGGTGATCTGAACTTGGATGTATTCACTCTCCTCGTTTACTCTGGATTTGAATGAGATTTTGTTCTGATTATTTACAGGCCATGTCTCTGCCTGTTGTGGTCATCTCTAACGTCTGTCAGCTGCCCAGCGGCTGGGCCTCCATCCTCTGGTACAACATGCTGACCACCGAGCCCAAGGTGCACACACACACACACACACACACACACACACACACACACACACACACACACACAACTACAGACAACTACGACATGCACACTGCTGTTAATTAAGTTTCCTCTTCCTCTTTTCCCTCCTCATCCTCAGAATCTGAAGTTCTTCATCACCCCTCCGCTGGCCAAGTGGTCTCAGCTGTCCGAGGTCCTCGGCTGGCAGTTCTCCTCCGTCACCAAGCGAGGCCTGAACCAGGAGCAGTTCAACATGCTGGCTGACAAGCTGCTCGGTAGGAACCTCAACACCAGAGCCTGCAGATCTTTGACACTCAAACACAGTTCAATAGACCTTAATGGAGATCTTGGCCACAGATATATGTTACAATATGATGTGTAAATGTAAGACTTAATGTTTCTCTGCAGGAGCTAAAGCCAAGAGGAACCCAGAGGGACAAGTCCCCTGGGTCAAGTTCTGCAAGGTGAGCCACAGTCATTGAATGTAACGCTTGTTGTTCTGCTGCGAGGTACAGTATCTTTACTAAATGATACAACTTTGTTCTGTCCAGCAGCAGAGTGCCAACGAGAAAGCTTTCCCCTTCTGGCTGTGGATCGAAGGAATCCTGGATCTGATTAAAAGACACCTGCTCTTCCTCTGGAACGACGGGTGAGTCGTGATTTTACACTGAATGTGTTTAAGTTGGCTCTTTTAATGTGGAAGCTCTAAATAAAATACAGACACTAACACATTGAGCCAAAGTAAAGTAACTCCAGCTGTCACGTGTAGTGAAGTGGAAGTAAAGGTCACGAACCTCACTGTGTGTGTGCAGCTCCATCATGGGCTTCATCAGTAAGGAGCGGGAGAAGGCTCTGCTGACGGATAAGTGTCCCGGGACCTTCCTGCTCAGGTTCAGTGAGAGCAGCAAGGAGGGAGCGATCACCTTCACCTGGATCGAACTCGACGTCCACGGTGAGCAAAGAGTCTAAGTTTCTAAAAACTGGGACAAAGTGTTCAAGTGACTTGAACAACGATCATCTCTCTCTATGAACCCAGACAAGCCGCTCTTCCACTCTGTGGAGCCGTACACAAAGAAGGACCTGTCCGCCGTCTCTCTGCCCGACATCATCCGCACGTACAAGGTGATGGCCGCCGAGAACATCCCGGAGAACCCGCTGCGCTTCCTCTACCCCAACGTCCCAAAAGACAAGGCCTTCGGGAAGTACTACCCCAAACCCTCCGAGAGTACGTCACCAGACTCCCATTTACTGTCTCTTCACGGCTTCCTTCACAGCTGAGCTACGATGCAATAGTTCATGCATGTGTTAACGCTGTGTGTCACTGACTTGCAGCTGCAGAGCCCATGGACGTGGAGAACGGTCCAGATAAAAGCGGCTACATGAAGACGGAGCTCATATCCGTCTCAGAAGTGTGAGTTCATGGTGATTAATGTGCATTTTAGTAACAGATTGGACAATAAGTAATACAGCGTTGATGTTGTTCTGTCCAGACATCCGTCCAAACTGCACGACAACATGATGCCCATGTCTCCGGACGACTACAAGGCTTTGTCGCGGTTCGTCAGTCCCAGAGACATCGATGCTGTGGTGAGTACTGCGAGGGAACACATCACTGAAACATGATTAGAGCTGCTGCTAAGTCTTGTAATGGAACACTTGATCCGTCCAGCTTTAAGTCTTTCTGTCTTCTTGTTCTGCCTTCAGACCAACAATCTGATTTCTTCTGGATTTGGAGAGTTTGACGTTCAGGTAGACGCCGCTCCACGCTCTTTAACGTCGCAGCTGACTTTGTGAACAGTCGACTAAACTCTCCTTTTCTCCGCAGATGAGTTCAGAGTTTCAAGACTCAAACTGAGGGAGTGTCTTCACGCCACGCCTCCATGTCCATCTTCCCTTCATGTAATGCGCTCTTAGTGGCGTTGGAAAGACCTTGAAACGCTCAGATCAGGATGCAGCGCAGTGTAACCAATCCCAAGAGACAAAAGCCCCATTTGGACAGATTGACATTTCGGATACGGGAATAAATGTCCAGAGTAATCTAGTTGTTTATCCATTTGTGTAAATATTTATTTTTAGTAAACGTGAACTTTAATCTCTCCAGTAATCTAAACTGTATGTAAGAGTGTGATTAAACGTGCCAATATATATGTTTATTAAACTGTGAGTTAAAATCCTGATCTGTAAACTTTACACAGATTGTTTGTGTGGAGCTTCTTATTTAAGAACTGTATCATTAGCTTTGGGTTTCACACGTGAAGATTACTGAATGTACGACGATGCTATAATTGGGAACTTTTAAATGTCTGATGTCATTATTAAACCTGTGAGTGATGCAAGGAGTCATTGTGTGTGTGTGTGTGTGTGTGTGTGGCACTTATTTATTATTTAGAGAGAAGCTTTGAATGTATCACTACATTAAAGGCATTGCAAAAGAAAGATATATTGTTCATGCTGTTTACTCCGCAGTACAGAAGCCGTGAAGTTCTCTCCTATGTTTATAAAGAAATGGTTCCTTCCTTTTAAAAAGGTTTTACCAGAAGCATCTTTCAAAGTGACTCTTCATGGTCATCTGCAAAAACAGGTGAGAGAAAGAGTTTGTGAATTGTTGTTGTAATACTCGTGCTGTCCACAAGGGGCTGAAGTGCACCGAGACGAGAGGAGGCGGACTGGTGCTCAAACCTTAGTTAAGAAGTCGGGTCACATTATCTACTCAGATACTCTTCGTGTGCAATCACGTGATAACTGTAACGATTGCGTGCGACGCCATGTTGGTTGGTATACAAAACAATGGCGTCTAAAGCGAACAACAACGACTCAGACTTCTTCATAGCTTTAGCATGAGCTCTTACCAGATATACAGGGGACGCCACACACACGGGGGGGATTGTGCTTCTTCTTCTGTTGAATCCTCACGAGTCATGTTGCTAACCCAGTTTACGGCGGTCTGTAGACCAACTCATCCCTCTTGTGGATCGTTGTTTTTGATGATTTTAGGAAATCTAAAGAACCTTTTCTCTGGGTCACGAGTAGAGTTATGACCACAACTATACACTGCGCACACGATTGGCATTTTCTTTCAATCTTAGACGTTTAAATACAAAGAAAATTACGAAGCGTTGCAGCAACTCACACGTGAACGGGCGCCCTCTTCGTTGTATATACCATCCAACATGGCTGACTTCCGGGTCGGGAAATAAGCGTGACGTCACATGCACACGAGCTATACTGCTGTTTACAATTCTCCTGATGCACATTTAAGGAATGCTCTTCTCCCCACACCACAGACTCAAACTCACAACCTCCAGACTTCAGGCCAGCATCACCACCAGCTGCTCTCATCTGACAGCTTTGACTCCTCACTTTGGACATGAAGATTCACTGCACCTTCATGTCAGGGTGACGGGAGAATGGTCGGGAGGCTGGAGGTTGGGAGTTCAATCCGTATGAGATGCAGGGAATTGGTGCGTGGTGAGGTGATGGCCTCGTGGTGCGGCTTCTAAATACAACACCAGATGGTTGTGAGTTCAATACCAGGGCTGCACCGCTGAGCCCCTGAGCTGCTCCAGGAGGACTGAGCCTGTTGTTGGTTCACTTTAAGTCGCTCTGGATAAGAGCGTCTGCTCAATGACCTGTAATGTAATCTCTTCTTCATTCTGGGTGTTGGACCTTTATAAATAAGTGCATCTAATAAGAGTTGAAGTCACAACCTCAGGTCCTCTGAGCCGTCTCGTATCTCTCTGAGCTCTCTGATCTGAGATGATCTCTTGTTTGGTAGAGCTTTTGTCTTCTTCACTCGGGTTGTTGGATCTATAAGTTGAGTGCAGCTCATAAGTATTGACCCTATAACCTCCTGACTTCTAGTCAGTCTTCTATCACTCTGAGCTGTACAATCTGAGACCCTTTCATCTGTACATGTAAACTCTTCTCTTTAACTTCTGCATGCTCTCAATGATGTGACACTTCTGTAGGTTCAATCAGTGAGAAGACGGCGTACACGAGAAGACTTTTATTAAATGTTTGATCTGTGAACGTAAATATCTGAACTGCCTGTGACACTCGGCAGAATAAATACACATGAAGAAGAAACGACAGCAAACACGTCACATTCAGAATTCAGTGGCTGCAAACGGATTCATTTCTACGACAGGTCGGGATCGGATCAGATCCATATGGCTAATTTGATCGTACAATCATTGTATTTGTATTGCTAATTGTTCTCAGAATATTGCATTTTTAGGTAGTTAGTTTTGTGCTTCTAATACATTTTTAACTTAATTTTAAGTGCATGAACTGACCCCGACCTGAGGCTTACGAACGCACTGAATCTGAACAGAATGTGCGGATTGTTAATATCGCAGACATGTTTGTACAGAAACAACATCCAAACACACGAAACCTCTGGAGAAACTAAACATCTGCACAACTTTTCAAGTATGACAGATTCTTCTGCACATTACAGATGAAACTAAAACAATCTGTCTGCATGGTGAAGCTCCTTCAGTGTAGAGTTTCATGTCTGCTGTGGAACCAGACGGGACCTTCCTGAGTCTTCTGCAGCAACAGCGTTACATAAAGAACACGTGATACATTACAGAGTCAGCAGTTTCTGCTTTCAAAGCCTTGATTCTGAAGAACATTAAGATTGAAATCAGCCGGAGAGTTAAGAGCATGAAAAGAAAGGAACCGGTGCACGAAGATTTGTCTCATTACAGAAATGTGTTGTTTTTATGGCTGCATTATTAAATCAAAGGTCATTATTGTAGATGTGTTAAGCACCATTCAGTCCCACATGTGGAGCCTCTGACTTCTCTTTCTATTGTCGAGTGCAAACGTAAAACAAACTTCTGGGACGTTTGCAGTGATTCAAGATGCTGTCCGCACCGGCAGTGTCGTATATCATTTAGAAACTCTTTCATAGAACAACCTGAACTTTGGCTGACTCGCTTATTGATTCCTGTAAAAAACAAATAAATATCAAATGAAAGTGTGAAAAATAAAACTACATTTTTGGAGCGTAAAACAAAAACTCAACACCTTCAACGTTTAAAATGTAAATATTCATGTTTAAATTGAAATACTGAGTTTCAGAATCCAGCTGTTCGACGACAGAAGCACAACTATACACGTATTTACACTCATATCACACACACACACACACACACACACACACACACACACACACACACACACACACACACACACACACACACACACACACACACACACACACTTTAGTATTGGGGGAAGATACATTCCACCACGTTGTGATGATGATGTGACGAAGGTTTTTGAACCAGGGTACAAAACGCCTGCTACTTCCCATTTTCAGCTTTTCAAAATAAAAACGATAATTTAGACGTGAATAACAAGAGGCGGTCGTCTTACCAGCCGCAGCTGAATTTACCCAGCATTCAACGTGGCGGCTGGTTACTTCCTACAAAGCTGAATACAGAAGGAGAAATTAAACAACTCAAAGTAAATACAATATATAATATATTACAAAACCAACAACATCTAATAGCATGAGGAGCTTTTACTCTGGAGGGACGCCTCGTGTGAAGGGGACTGTTACGTTGTTTCTAAAGGAACCTTTGATCCACTGCAGTTTATTGTCTGGGTTTTATGTTCTAAACTGTTTCTATGTCTGTTATTAAATGGGATTTCCTTCTGACGCAGATTTAAGACGTTTTCTCAGCGAACTCACGCAGCTGCTTTCCATCAGAGCATACCGTCCAGGTTGGTCTCTGCGTTCTGCTTGTCGCCGGTGCTTTCCTGAGGGCTGTACTGGGTGTGGTAATCACGGAGGATGGTCACCACGTCGTGGTGGCCAAAGTGGACCGCTTCATCCATCGGTGTGTTGCCCCACCTGCAGCGAGCACAGAGGAGGAGAGCCATGTTGGAGGTCTGCTACAGCATTGAACTATTAACAAACACTTCATGTGACTGCAGTTAACAGCAACACAACCAGAGAGAGCGCAGATCATCTTTATCCATTAATGTCTTTAAAATGTAGAGTAGGTCATAAAGAAGTCACAGTTACCTGTCTTTGGGAACTGGGTTGACTTTACAGCCCTCCAGCAGGAAGCGAACCACCTCCCCGTGTCCTGAAACACACACACACACACACACACACACACACACACACACACACACACACACACACACACACAGTCAGCTCCACGAACACAGAGTGGCTGATGAACACTTTAACGATGACCTTCAGTGTTTTACCTTCAGCAGCTGCCACATGCAGCGCCGTCCTGGAGTCGTAGTCCCTCTGCTCCATGTCCATGGAGGACAACGCAAACCTGGACGAATGACCCACAAATGTTAAACTCAAGAAGCTTTCCGTGCTATAATGGAAGAAACAGACGTCAGTGGTCCTGCTCTTGTTGTGTTACCTCCTCAGGGCTGAGACGTCTCCGGTGTAAGCAGCAAACAGCAGATTGATCACTGACTTCACCTGAAACACGAGAAGCACAACAAAGCTGAGCGACAAGAAGGACCTGAACAAACTGTCTGAGGTTCAGCGTTCAGAATAAACAAATACAAGTTCTTTCTAAGCAGTGAGAAGTTTCAGATGTGACATTTAAGGATCATAAAACAAAAGCTACATCAAGTAGTGAATATAAATACAATACAGTAATTCCCCACCAGGTGGCGCTGGTGATGTCATGCAGCATTCTTTAAATGTATTTACTGCAGCTGTACACTCATAATGATCCAAATCAAGAGATGTAGCCAGAGAAACACAAGTCTCTCTCGCAGGTTTACGACCAACGCAACAGTTATTGTGTTCCAGACTTTGAGAGGAGAAGGATGGAGGAGCGTGTGGCTGGGACTCACCCTCTGGTCGCCTCCCTCCCTGCGAGGATCCAGTTTCTTAGCAAAGTGTCTCAGGTTGTCATAGTTGTGGAAGTTAAAGAGGGAAACCAGGTCCTGAAAGAAGATGAAGACTTTTTAACATCGTAAAGTCTCAACCTCAGTGCGGTGAGATAGTTTGACTTTCAGGAGGTCAATAGAGCAGAAACAAGGATCATCTAGGACATGACCTCAGAGACAAACATCACATTCAGCATCTGTCAAGTGCAACCAGGCTTCACAGTAACAACGACAGACATTTAAACATAAACAATAGAAGAGGTCGCAGCGCTTCATGAGTCACTTACAGCTGAAACCAACATATACAACATGTACAGACACATGTTAAAACTACAACATATACAGACGCATGTTAAAACTACAACATGTACAGACACATGTTAAAACTACAACATATACAGACACATGTTAAAACTACAACATATACAGACACATGTTAAAACTACAACATATACAGACGCATGTTAAAACTACAACATATACAGACACATGTTAAAACTACAACATATACAGACGCATGTTAAAACTACAACATGTACAGACACATGTTAAAACTACAACATATACAGACACATGTTAAAACTACAACATATACAGACACAGGTTAAAACTACAACATATACAGACACAGGTTAAAACTACAACATATACAGACGCAGGTTAAAACTACAACATATACAGACGCATGTTAAAACTACAACATATACAGACACAGGTTAAAACTACAACATATACAGACACATGTTAAAACTACAACATATACAGACACATGTTAAAACTACAACATATACAGACGCATGTTAAAACTACAACATATACAGACACATGTTAAAACTACAACATATACAGACGCATGTTAAAACTACAACATATACAGACGCATGTTAAAACTACAACATATACAGACACATGTTAAAACTACAACATATACAGACACATGTTAAAACTACAACATATACAGACGCATGTTAAAACTACAACATATACAGACACATGTTAAAACTACAACATATACAGACGCATGTTAAAACTACAACATATACAGACACATGTTAAAACTACAACATATACAGACACATGTTAAAACTACAACATATACAGACACAGGTTAAAACTACAACATATACAGACACAGGTTAAAACTACAACATATACAGACACATGTTAAAACTACAACATATACAGACGCATGTTAAAACTACAACATATACAGACACATGTTAAAACTACAACATATACAGACGCATGTTAAAACTACAACATATACAGACGCATGTTAAAACTACAACATATACAGACACATGTTAAAAACTACAACATATACAGACACATGTTAAAACTACAACATATACAGACACATGTTAAAACTACAACATATACAGACACATGTTAAAACTACAACATATACAGACACATGTTAAAACTACAACATATACAGACGCAGGTTAAAACTACAACATATACAGACACATGTTAAAACTACAACATATACAGACACATGTTAAAACTACAACATATACAGACGCAGGTTAAAACTACAACATATACAGACGCAGGTTAAAACTACAACATATACAGACACATGTTAAAACTACAACATATACAGACACATGTTAAAACTACAACATATACAGACGCAGGTTAAAACTACAACATATACAGACACATGTTAAAACTACAACATATACAGACGCAGGTTAAAACTACAACATATACAGACACATGTTAAAACTACAACATATACAGACACATGTTAAAACTACAACATATACAGACGCAGGTTAAAACTACAACATATACAGACACATGTTAAAACTACAACATATACAGACGCATGTTAAAACTACAACATATACAGACACATGTTAAAACTACAACATATACAGACGCAGGTTAAAACTACAACATATACAGACGCAGGTTAAAACTACAACATATACAGACGCAGGTTAAAGGTTACCGTGCAGAACTGGATGCCTCTGACGCTGTTGCCCAGCTTGTCGAGCGGAGGAGACCAACACATGATGCCCATCACGTTTGGAACAACCAGCAGAATCCCACCGGCGACACCAGATTTAGCCGGCAGACCGACCTGAAGCAGAAGAAGAAGAATGAGGAGGACGAGTTGAAAAACGTTCAAAAGCGTATTATTGACGAGGAGCGGTGGAAACGTTTGATGGATGAGATACTGACGTGGAACGCGAACTGTCCGGAGAAGTCGTACATGCCGCAGGAATGCATCAGACTCAGAGTGTCTCGCACCGCCTCGGGGCTCAGCACACGCTCTCCTGTGATTGGACAGAAGCCGCCGTTGGCCAGAGTCGCCGCCATGACGCTGGCGCTCTCACAGGTCACCTCGATGGAGCACAGCTGACGGGGAAGAGCAGACGTACGTTTACTTTCACACCATGTTTTATTTTAGGAACCTATTACATCAACACAACAAAAGAGATCAAACTGAATCACATTCAACACTTTGAACTCGATATAGAAACAGAAATGTTCCGTTGTTAAAATAAAATGTCATCAAATCTGAATAAATAAACAAACAAAATACATTTCATTGACCTGGAAGTAGAAGTCGAGGATGGAAGTCATGTCCGTCCCCTCTGGAAAACACTGGAACAACAAACAACATCGTCAACAACTCTGGAAAATGTATATAATCAGGTAGTAGATGACCTTTGACCTCACCTTTTTCTCCTTCAGGTAGTAGCCGATGGCAAAGTTTCTGTCTCCAGACTCTCGCTCCGACTGGAAACTGGGACACACGGGGGGGGGGGGGGGGGGGGGGGGGGGGGGTTACATCCTTCACACTTCGAGGACTTCTTTACCGATAAATCACTAAAACATCAAATATGTTCCTGCGCTGCCGTTATACTCACGTGGCGTTGCTGAAGCCCACGTACTCGTTCCCTGCCAGCTTGTTCATGAAGTTCATGACCTGCAGAGCAGCGGATACAGTGAAGGCTCCACTGATAACACACATGTTCACGTGTTCAGCCACAACACTAAGACGCAGTCATACTCACATAATCAAACTTCTCAGCGTTGCTCGCCCCTTGCTGAAACACAAACAGAATCACAGTATTAAAACAGTGTTTTCTAAAATACATCAAAGACATCAGCTTTACACTAAGACAGGAAGCAGTGTAAGTTCACATCACTACTGCTTTTTAATTGAAAGTTGAGCTCGTCAGTTATGTGACCAATCAAACCAGATGAATTAAGATTAGAGGTGGAGACTAGCCGGAGACGGAGGACGTGAAATTAAACAGTTAATCCACTCAGAACAAAGTACGATGGAAAGAATCAAAGACCTGAACTTGTTCATCAAAGTAAACTAACTCCAGCGTTTGATCAGATTACTGCGAGCGTACAGGTGTGTTCATCGTACGAAGCCGTGGCAGGTGAGTTACTGTGTTACTGTGAGCCACGTGATCAACAAGTCACAAGTGTCTGTGGGTGTACAGTTTGAAAATACAAGGCAGGGACAATCTAACAAACAGGTGCATTGTGGGAAACGTAGGATCCAGTGTGCATCAGGATGGATCAGATGTTGTCCCCCACTGCTGGGTGATATACTGATATATTATATATACACATGTATATATTAATATAACTGCAATGAGTACGGAGTTAAATCTGTCTCTGAACCGACTAAATGTGATCTAAGGTTATACATTAAAACACAATAAAACAGTGTGTTATACTGTGTTACTGTTTATAATCTAGACGTATAAACTTGTGAAGAATGCAGGTGAAAGGTATAAAAGCCACATTCATAAAACAGCCATGTGAAGGCTAAAGCTTGTCACAAATCCACACCAACGAGGGGGAAGTAATCAAAAAGGGAAAATTACCAGCGTCATTGACCTGTGGCAGTGCTCATAATATCCCAAAGATCCTAATGCTGTAAAATAACAACACATGAAACCACACAACGAGCCTTGAAAAGGTACATGAGTGGAGATCTGATGTGATATTCCAACATCCCTAGATTAATAATAATAATTAAACTGCTCCTCATCCTACTGGGAACCCTGATGATCCTCAGGTCACTGAGCGCTTCCATGTGAAGCAGCAGGTGGAGCTCCTGTGAGGATGTGAATGAAACCTGGAGAGGAGCAGTTTCTCTGACCTCAACGGGCGACGCTGGTCTCCATCTCCACCCTCTCTAAACTGTGTGTGTGTGTGTGTGTGTGTGCACACGATATATGAGCAATGCTGCTTTCAGCTAAATCCCCTTTCAGCGTGATCATCTAGAACTTTAATCTCCCCTGTACACAGTAATCTGGCGGAAACACGTTCTCCAGATTATAATTCTATTTCATTCTTTTTTAGATTTGACTTTTCATCTGCAGTTAGAATATAAACACAGGAATAAAGATATAAAATGACATTTGAGCTTTTCTGAAACCCTGAACATCCCGACAGCAGCTGATACATTTCTTACCTTAATGAGGGAGGTGCAGACGATAGCGCCAGCATTAACCATGGGGTTGTGTGGTTTATCTGTGGGTCAGAACATAAAGGTTAAAGATGTGCGACGGTGGAGAAATAACACGTAACATACACAGAATGATCCAGTGAAGACATAACAAGGTCTGTGACGACACAATTAACATTCACAATCTTTTAATCTCCTGATGCAACAGAGGACAAAGTCTTTTCCTTTTTAAAAGTAATCGAAAAATAAACAGCGGGAAACTAATTTGCTCTGTTAGACAACAAAGAGAGGAAGTCCAGAAACCTTCTCCCTCCAGCTTCTACTGAGAACAAGCGAGTGTTACAGAACCTCATGTTCTGTCTGCTGCACCGCATCAACTGACTCTGATACACACTCTGATACACACTCTGTTACACACTCTGATACACACTCTGTTACACACTCTGTTACACACTCTGTTACACACTCTGTTACACACTCTGTTACACACTCTGATACACACTCTGTTACACACTCTGATACACACTCTGTTACACACTCTGATACACACACTGATACACACTCTGTTACACACTCTGTTACACACACTGTTACACACTCTGATACACACTCTGTTACACACTCTGATACACACTCTGATACACACTCTGATACACACTCTGTTACACACTCTGTTACACACTCTGATACACACTCTGATACACACTCTGTTACACACTCTGATACACACTCTGTTACACACTCTGATACACACTCTGTTACACACTCTGTTACACACACTGATACACACTCTGTTACACACTCTGATACACACTCTGTTACACACTCTGATACACACTCTGTTACACCACACTGATACACACTCTGTTACACACTCTGTTACACACTCTGATACACACTCTGTTACACACTCTGTTACACACTCTGTTACACACTCTGTTACACACACTGATACACACTCTGTTACACACTCTGATACACACTCTGTTACACACTCTGTTACACACTCTGATACACACTCTGTTACACACTCTGTTACACACTCTGATACACACTCTGTTACACACTCTGATACACACTCTGATACACACTCTGATACACACTCTGATACACACTCTGTTACACACTCTGTTACACACTCTGATACACACTCTGATACACACTCTGTTACACACTCTGATACACACTCTGTTACACACTCTGATACACACTCTGTTACACACTCTGTTACACACACTGATACACACTCTGTTACACACTCTGATACACACTCTGTTACACACTCTGATACACACTCTGTTACACACACTGATACACACTCTGTTACACACTCTGTTACACACTCTGATACACACTCTGTTACACACTCTGTTACACACTCTGTTACACACTCTGTTACACACACTGATACACACTCTGTTACACACTCTGATACACACTCTGTTACACACTCTGTTACACACTCTGTTACACACTCTGTTACACACTCTGTTACACACTCTGTTACACACTCTGTTACACACACTGATACACACTCTGATACACACTCTGTTACACACTCTGATACACACTCTGTTACACACTCTGTTACACACTCTGTTACACACTCTGTTACACACTCTGTTACACACTCTGATACACACTCTGTTACACACTCTGATACACACTCTGTTACACACTCTGATACACACACTGATACACACTCTGTTACACACTCTGTTACACACACTGTTACACACTCTGATACACACTCTGTTACACACTCTGATACACACTCTGATACACACTCTGATACACACTCTGTTACACACTCTGTTACACACTCTGATACACACTCTGATACACACTCTGTTACACACTCTGATACACACTCTGTTACACACTCTGATACACACTCTGTTACACACTCTGTTACACACACTGATACACACTCTGTTACACACTCTGATACACACTCTGTTACACACTCTGATACACACTCTGTTACACACACTGATACACACTCTGTTACACACTCTGTTACACACTCTGATACACACTCTGTTACACACTCTGTTACACACTCTGTTACACACTCTGTTACACACACTGATACACACTCTGTTACACACTCTGATACACACTCTGTTACACACTCTGATACACACACTGATACACACTCTGTTACACACTCTGTTACACACACTGTTACACACTCTGATACACACTCTGTTACACACTCTGATACACACTCTGATACACACTCTGATACACACTCTGTTACACACTCTGTTACACACTCTGATACACACTCTGATACACACTCTGTTACACACTCTGATACACACTCTGTTACACACTCTGATACACACTCTGTTACACACTCTGTTACACACACTGATACACACTCTGTTACACACTCTGATACACACTCTGTTACACACTCTGATACACACTCTGTTACACACACTGATACACACTCTGTTACACACTCTGTTACACACTCTGATACACACTCTGTTACACACTCTGTTACACACTCTGTTACACACTCTGTTACACACACTGATACACACTCTGTTACACACTCTGATACACACTCTGTTACACACTCTGTTACACACTCTGATACACACTCTGTTACACACTCTGTTACACACTCTGATACACACTCTGTTACACACTCTGATACACACTCTGATACACACTCTGATACACACTCTGATACACACTCTGTTACACACTCTGATACACACTCTGATACACACTCTGATACACACTCTGATACACACTCTGTTACACACTCTGATACACACTCTGATACACACTCTGATACACACTCTGTTACACACTCTGTTACACACTCTGTTTTGTTCTGCAGCCTCTCATTCACTATTTACTACAGTTTCATGGCAGCCAGGCCTCCAGATGGATTCTGTTACAGTGAGCCTGGAGAGAAAGAGTCTAATGCACAACCCTGAAGGAGCAGGCGAGAGTGTGTGTGTGTGTGTGTGTGTGTGTGTGTGTGTGTGTGTGTGTGTGTGTGTGATCCTCACCTTCCTCGTTCAGGAAGAGCTTGTTGAATCGCAGACCGCTGGGCTCTTTGGCGATGAAGCGGTGGACGTACTCGGTGCCGTGGTCGTGAACGGCGATGGCGTATTTCAGCGGCTTCACACAAGACTGCAGACAGAAAGGAACCTTGGTGTCGCCGACAGTGTGCCTGAGGAAGAGACAAAGGATTTACACTTTCATCTCTTCGTAAAAAGGTAAGTTACGCTCTCTAGCATGAACAAGTTGTACCTCTGTCCGTCCACGGTGCACAGGGAGACGGCCCACAGATCCGGGCTGAAGCGGGCCAGCTGGGGGATGTAGTCGGCCACCTACAGTGTGTACAGTCGGCTTTATCTCTTGTTCACATCGGCTCAACGTTTCTATTATTGACGCTGTGTTTGTGTGGTTGTCTGTCGCTCTCACTCACCTGCCCTCCTGGCATGTTTTTGGCGTTGGCATAGAGCTCGTCTATGTGGGCGCAGAAGGACTGGAAGTCCGGGATGACAAACTTCTTCCTGAAGGCCTGAGTCAGCAGAACGATGTTGCTCTGGACGCACCTGAGACACGAGACAACAGTCAGCTGATGACCAGGACTCAGGGAGCCGTGTGGAAGTGTGTTTGTTCTGGACAGGTGGGTGATGGTTTAATGTCTTTGCATAAAGCTCATCCTCACACTCTCGACCCTCGGCCACTGCGACACGTCTGCTACTGGATGCACATATCATGAGTAGTGGGGTCTTTCTTACTTTGAAAGGTTTTGGAAAGAAGCTTTGAATGTCTGTCGTCATATTTTATCACGTCATCACCCTTTAAGAAATATCTTTAAACAATCTTCCAACACAATAAAATCTCTTTCTGGATGAGCACGTTGGGATGATTTCTGCATCTGCACTCAGATCGTGGTTTCCCAAAGGCATCGGGGGATAATGAAGTATAACAAATACACTCGCAGTTCTACAGTACGGTCCTTCCTCCAGCAAGGCCTCCACATTTTGTCCTGATCCAGTTGATCGGAGCGATTAAGCAGCACAGACAGTAAACACACGACACACAGTAAGGCGGCGTGGGAGTAGCGGTAGCTCTCTGGTAGCCGAGAGATTTGTGGCTCAGCTAACTCACTGCATCACACCCTGTCTAATCCCTGTGGCATGGGATCCCTGCAGAGCAAACACACGCTGCACTCCACCGCCCGCTCACGTGCTTCCCTGTGAGGACGAGCTCTATAAATAATCCCGAGGAGGCAGCGCTCGGGTCTGTTCGGTGAGGATTCAGCTCCCTGGGGAGCTCTCATATGCCCCAACCTTCAGCCAAGCTGTCACCAGCTCTGTCTCAGCATCAGTTCAGGGGGGGGCAAACAGCGGTAATGTTATTGCATTCCACACCCATCCTCGTATGGTTTCCATTCCAGCAGCTCATGGATCACAAAGGGTCTTTGATTATTATATATATTATAAAACATACTTACATGTGTATTAAACACAGACATAAAGAGGAACTATTGTTTTGTAACACGCTCACAATGTAATTGATTTGACCTTGATGTAGGTCAGTGAGAGGTCATTCTGTGAGCTGTAAATATCACTCGCCATATAAAGAAGCAGAAACTCTGAAATAATCTTGAGCTGATGTTTAAAATCATCACGATGATTTGTTGCTCCTTCACATTAACAAAGACTTTTATATCTTCTGCTGCACGTCCTCGTTATCTGGAGTTTACTTGGAAACCTCTACAAGATGCTGATGACGTGCAAACTGAGGAGTGATGAAAGATTAATGACATGTCGTGACCCTTTTCTGCTGCAGGGAAGAGCAGAGGACTCTGACCAGCATTAACAATTCTTACGATGGACTGATGAAAGATTGATGCTGATTATAAAGCATCAAGGGACCGCCGGCGTTAATAATCACAATACAAATTGAAAAACTGTGCAAATTAAATGGTGTTGCAGTTTCTAAGGCTCAATTGCAAAATGAAAAACTACTTTTTGAAGAGGTGTCGGTCCAGTGCTCCATCAGACGTCGTCTTCACGGTCATTTTCAGCATCTCCATACATTCCTTCAGCCGGGGGTCTCCCGTGCGAAGCCCTGTGGCTTTAAGAGCCTGCACAGAGAGGGGGGGGGGGAACATCATGATTAACACCTGACAACAAATCAACAAGCCGTGAACTGAGGCCTAACAAGAGGAGTGATACGGCTCATAATTCAACCAGGGAGAGACTTCTATATTAATTATTAACACTCACGTCTGTCTACTTGCTATAAATCCTCATATTTTTAAATCTTGCAGGAACTAGTTTGACGTTCAAACACTCCGAGGACTCACTGTGGTGAATTTGTGTGCAGGGATTTTTTCCTGGCCCTCTGCGATGGTGTAGAAGAGCAGGTCCTCCAGACTTGGCAGGATGCCTGCCTTCCTTCTCCTGCAGGACAGAACAATACAAACACACAGATGGAACAGTGAGGAAGACGAGTGGACGGTGAGGCCCCGCCGCGGAGGAAACATGGAGGGGGGACTGCCGCAGAGGGAGGAGAAGAAAAGCTTTTTGACTGCAAGGAGAAGCAGTGAGTAATAACTGTAAAACATGACCTTACTTCAGTATTATAACCTGTGGAAAATATTTGTACTGCACATGTACTTTTCCATAGGTTAATATGCTGCCATAAGGACACTGCAATGTAAACAGTTCATTGTGTGTTTTACTAGAATACCAGCCAGGAATGTTTAGAGAGGAACACAACTAACCAAACTCCATACTGTTTTTACCACAGGAATGTATAATGGTGGTATAAGTGTTAAATAGTGGGGACTGTGGAGCAGGACAGCAGCAGCACAGAACTAATACTTCATGACATATAATGCAGTCTGAGAAAGACGCTGCTTTACAAGCATCTCGGTCTACGCTGTGTGTGTGAGGGTTGCGGTGTCAGAGCAATTCAGCCGAATAAAAGCATAATGTGTGAATTGTGATGACTGGGCTCTAACAGCTGTGACGTGGAAGCTCGCCAACGCTCCTGGCACACTGCTGCCATGTTGATCAGGGGCTGGAAACGACCACCAGCCTCACACTGGATGACGGCACAGCCTCCATTGTGGTCGTTTATAAAAACTCTGAAATTACGCCCCAAGCTGTGAGATGCCACAGCAAAGACTTTACGTTGGTAGTATCCTTTAAAAATGTTCAATATCGGTGACTACATTGAAACTTTTCCACGATCTCAGTTTATGTTTTTATACATATGGCAAAACTGCTGCATCAGTGTTAAAAACATTCCTCGATGTGCTTACAAGGCTCATCCTGTCACAAGGTCTGCTGAACAGCTGCTTGCAGACGTTAATAAAGTTTAGGCTCATATTTCAACAATACTTCCTGAACCACTGAATGTGTTTATAATCCTCATTCTTTGTACTGCTGCAATCCTGCAGTATGCCTTTGTTCCCCATGGAGTTCATTGAATCACTTCATCTTTACAGTGGTGATTTGTATCATCTAGCATTATGGCCTGGCTGGTATTCTCAGCAGCACTTCCACACCAAGTCGTCTCTGGGAGGAAGGTTAGTAGCACGTCAGGAGGCAGACGGGGCGACCAGCTCACAGCAGGCTCTCTGCTATGATTCATATTAACACCAAATTGGATTTGTGCAAAGCTCTGGGTGCCCAGGTGCACTCTGACCTGCAATGCATCATGGGACACTGGCCTGCGTTAGGAAAGGATGTCTGAAGGCAAAGCTTTAGTTGGCAGGTGGATCCTCGCAGCTGCCAACCAGAAATAAAGCCGAGTTAAGAGACATGAGAGCAGAACTCTCCCAGTTTCTGACTCAGCATTAACATTAGGGCTGTACCAAATTGTTTTGCATTTGTATTCATTGTATTTGTGCACGGTCGCAGATAAAGATTAGGCTACACTAATAATATTCGATAGATAAAAGATAGATGTAATAATTTCCGAAATTGAGGATTTCCTGTTTTTTTTTTAGGGTGATTATGTTATAATATGACGACAGAAGCTTCAAATGTTGGAATGACATTGGGTACAGCCCGAATGAACAGGGTTTCCTCTGGATTTATTCAGGAAATAACCCCTGCCAGAGAAAAATGGACGATTAATAAAACTGCATTACAACTGTGAAGAGCTATTTGACAAATGAATGGATACTGGGGTTTTCATAGAAACGTTCAATTTAGGAACATTAATTAAATGTAAAACTATTTCTCTGCATGATTTTGATAAAACAGACATAAATTTGGTAATTCATGCTTAGCATTGAGATTGGGGAACATGTTAAACACCAGTAAACAGCAGCAGTTCATTGTTGCTCTTTGCATAGAGTATTTCACCAGCCTTGTCCTTTTAGAGAATGTCAAAATTAATGTATTTTATACCCATCAAATTGCCATTACAACAAAATCTAAAGAATCGAGCAATGTTCCCAGACGACGCTGCTGCAGAATAATACAGAGGAAACACTGGGACCTGTCGTTTAGACGCCATTATCTATACTGACAATTCCACGCAGTCAGAGCATGTTGTTGAATTGTTAAAGAACCTGCAACCTTTTCATTGCTTGTTGGTGTGGGTCTGACCTCAGTAATGGAGGTTGATGGCTGCTGGTGAGGAAGGAAAACACATCAAAGAGTGTGTTTGTGTTTGAGGGAGGGGGGGGGGGGAGGTGAGGGGATTCAAGCGCAGCCGCTGGGAGGAAGTGAGGTCATTTCAAGGTGAAAACAGTTGTCGGCTTTCCGCAGAAAACCTCTACTTATACTGGAAAACAGATTTAAAGAAAAGAAACACTAAAACTAAAATAAAAAATAGAAACATACTTACAAATGCAAAGAAAGCAGATCAACAACAGGGAGAGAGTGTGCAGAGGGAATAATACTGAATTAGTTACAGAGAAAATAACATTTACAGCACAGCATGAACACATCAGCAGACAGCACAAAGTGTTGGAGTTGTGAATATGCCATAAAAAAATCACATTAATAAATGAAGCAATGAATCCTAATATGTGACGTCATACTGAATCAGCAGGATAACGAAGACGTTTAGAAGAGCGGCATGTTAAAGGGACAGTTTGGATGTTATGAAGTATTTCAGCTGCAGTAGATGTTCGTAGAAACAGACAGGAAGCAGGAAGCTGAACAATGTTCTGCTGTGCACGTATTTTAGACACCTAAACAAAATCATTATCAGTTTAAATGTACACTAAATTTAGAATATTTCCACCGCTTCAGCTTGCTGTCAGTCAGCCCTTTCTGACGACAACTGCAGCCCCCACCAGACTCCATTGACAGAAACAGTCACCTCACTGAACACAGGAGTTGCTGGTCTATCGTGTAACAATGGATAATACTCACACAACCACACTTCATAACATCCAAAGCATCCTTTTAAAGTAAACAGACACACATGAAACAGCATTGAAGCAAGAGGCTATAACTAACATTCTTGTTTAGTTAATGAGGCCTGTGAGGAAACATCACCCCCACAGGGGTTAGAGGTGGCCACTGGAACATCTGGATCCTGCTGCAGCGTTTCATTAATCTACCGTAGCTGCTCTCATTAGCACTCTGGCTTCCCTCTGTATGTTTCTAAAGGTCAGCTGTGATTCAACACACACAGTTCTTCCACAAAGATGAAATCAACTCTCTGCTGCTGCTCTGAAACGCGTGTCTCCATTACATTTGTCCCCAGGTTTGCCTTCGTAACTCCAGTCTACACATGCTACACTATCCTCTATACTACATGAACCTATTAATATATAATAAATCAGCCCACAATGTAACTATAAGTAGAAGCTGCAGGGGTGGGAATCAATAACTTCCTGTGTAATTCTCATGTAATCCACTGAACAGATAGTTTTGATGTTATTTTGATACAGTGTGATGATTTGCTGTGTTTCTCTTTTTATATCTCATTGTAAATCTAAATATTCTGGTTTCAGACTGTTGGTTGGCCGAAACGAGACATTTGAAGACGTTAAGAGGGACTCAAGGAATGTTACGGGCTTCATTTGACCGCTCAACGGAGCTGGTTTTACTGCCTCCCAGATGTCATGATGAATTGTTGTGGAGGGTGGAGGCAGACATTAAAGCGGGAGCGTTGAGAGGCGGCGCTGCACAAATCAATCTGTGCGAGTGACTCATCTGCTCCTGGAGGCCCTGACAACTGCCGGGCAGCACGCCAGCATCCAGGCTTTGGTGCAAAAACCGTAGAAAAGCGATGTAGGCGGGATAAGCTCCCCTGCATTACAAACATTTTTAACCCCTTATTAGCCGGAGCACGGCCTCAGGAGGACCCTCATAATAACCAGACTGGAGTCGAGGCTGAAGGCTGTCTGGGACTTCAAACTATATGATTCATGCTGTATTACTGACTTCTAACCTGGGTTATTCTTCATGTCAGGCACCATGGTCTGGTGGGTGGATATGGATGATGGATAATCTGTTGATTACTTTTTGTTATTAGTAGTTTAATATGGAGCCCCTAAAGGTTATATTGCACACACCATCTAAATAAAAAGAAGCCATTTTTGTGGTAAATTGTTCATTGCAACTTCTTTCATTTGACTATTTATGGTGTATTTTCATGAACTAATAGATTAATTGTTTCAGCAGTAGACGAATACACAATTTCCGAAATCTTGTTTTGTCCAAATATATTCAGTTTATAACCAGCAAACCTTACATTTGAAAAGCTGTAAGCAGAACAATCCAAACCCAAATGCTTACGCAGGTTTTTTAAATGTTAAATATTTCCATGACCTTTTATTGTTGGGTTTGTTGTGCCCTTGATCACCAACACAAATCCACAGGCTCACTGTTAAACTGCCTTAAAGACTAATAATGACGAGTCAAAGTGTTCCTCAACAGCTCCTCTGTTTTCTCACTAAATCTAAACACTGCCTGTTGATGACTTCTCAAACACTAATCTGTGCTCTGGATGTTTAACAGCTTCACTGAAACTGAAATGACCCTCCAGGGGAAACAAGATGCGCCTGACAACCAGTCAGCGGGGCCAAACATGGCCGACAGCTCAAGCAAATTGTCCGTGAATAAAAATAAATGGGACATCGGCCAGCCGGAGCAATGAGGCATTTTATTACCATAGAAACTCTCTGAAGGGAAGATACAGGTGGCTGGTGGCACAACTGCTTTCAATGTTAAAAGCAAAAGAAAACTAGTCTTCCTGTGAAGTGTAACGTATCTGGGAGACACTAACATCTCATAAATAGTACTGGCACGACTATGTTACAGAGTGAAGACACTTCAGTTGATAACATTTACTGTACATACCCCCAGAACCCTGACATTTGCTTTTAAAATCAATTTCATCCTGCCAAAGTAAATATTGAGATTCTTACAACCAAACGTTGTGCTGTCAAAGTAAGATTTTAGGTAAGTAAATGGCAAGTAGACGATAGAAGCAAGCTTTTTTTATTAGTCGCTCAGCTGAATATTAAATCGGCAACTACTTTGATAATAGATAAGTAAGTAATTCTTTCCGGCAAAAATGCGTTTCAGCTTCTAAAATGTGAGGATTTGCTGCTTGTAATATTATGTTGTATTATAGTGAACTGGGTATTTTGGGGTCAAATAAAATGAGCAAGCTGAAGATGCCATCTTGAGTAAAAGAAGAGCCCTTCATGCAATAAAAGTACTTAAGTGGTACATCGACTAGGACTGCATCAGGTTATCAAATCTTTATTTGACGGCTTGTTTTGGTTACAATTAGTTATAAAAATACAATACTTGAATGTTGCAGAAGGTACAGTCAGAGTGCTGTGCAAACATTCCCAGGGCCCTAATACAATCTGGTAAAGTGGATAATTGTCTTAATTGATGTCAGTGGGGTTTAAGTGGAAGTGTCTGTGATGTTATGGTACTTTTGGTCATTAAATGCTTTTAACCTGCATCCAATCCATCACGAGGGCACTCATCCTCCCTTCTCTATCAGCACACACTAATGTATCACCTCTGTCACTCACTTACAGCCTTTTCAACACAAATAATCACTGATACTGACGATTATACTCATCTTCTAAATGTCAGTAATGGTCTCTAATTCATTCAGATTGGTCTGTTGGCAGAATGTATATTTGATTATTTTATTTATTACACATGTAGTGTTGTTTCACGATTAAAGGAAATCTCTGGGCCTGTGCCTCACTTTCAAAACGTTTCCACATCAAAAAACGACCTTAGAAATAATACATATTGATATTATTTTCCAATTTTAATCTTTTAACTAACTTCAGTGCTGATCATCACTACAAAATATTCATTCATTTTCAGATTTTTTAAAAACCTTTTATATGCTTATTTGTTTACATAATACCACTATTTGTTTTTTTAAAATGGGAAATACATTTTTAATTATTTACTGTATAAGGAGGAATTTATTTTCCTTATGTCAATCATTGGCAACAACGTTAATTGATATAATAGAAAGCATGTGTTTATGCTGTAATAGCAGTGGGATACACATTGTACAATTAAAAAGAATTGCACAATGTGTCCAACTGACCTCTGGTCTATTATGGACTTAATTACATAAATACATTACATCCATAATTAAAATAATTGCGAGTTGCCTTTCTAGATTCAATGATGACTGACCTTCATTAGACTTTGAGTTGTCTGCATGGTGCACTAAGCTAAACAGACACATATTTTATTTGTTGTAGTAATGTTGTCATTTTCAAAAGGCAAGAGAAGCTGGTGGCATGTTAATGCCTCAGTGAGTTTCACATGCTGTGTGTAGATGAAAGCTGCAGCTTCTGGTCACGATGTTTGGCTGGCTGCACAGCACATGCTTCCATTCGACCTTTTTCCTGCAGAGAAGTTTGATCAGATGCCTTTCTCTTACAGGCAATCGATAACATTGAAACATGGTCTCGAATAATGTTTGAATCACAAAATCTCGTCAGAACTGGCAAACGTGTCCGATAATGGATCTCGCTGCTTCTGAGCTATGACGCCCCGGTACGCTGGGAGCTGTTCACCGTTCACTCAGTACTGATTCTCACCCCCCCTCCCCTAGTGAAACTAGTCTCTTCAGGCTATCCTTCCCCTTCATTACTGCCCTGGCAAGTCCAGTTAGCTGACAAGCCCACATTGCAGCCTTAGTTAAGCTGTCTAGTTCGTCACACAACAGCATCTAAGCTAGCTATTGAATAGCTAGCCTCTGCGTGATACGCTTGCCGATCTACGATATAAATATCTACTACTTAAAATAGGCCTGGCTAGTAAATGTATGACATTCGACAAAACATCAAACATTTTAATCATTAGGTGATGTAAAAAGGAATTCTTTAATTCGGCACCTATTCTGTTAGTACATATAGACTTATTTAAATAAAAAATAAACTTTAAGGAAAGGTTCTCAGGTGTCATTACAGGCTTTCTACGGCGATTTACGCTGCAGTAAATTACCAGTTTGTTCTATTAAGTTCGGCCTAACGTGGAGCTAGCGGCTAACATCTGCCCACAGACCGGCCGGGGTTAACGGTACTTACTTCTCTGCCGAAGAGTCCTTGGCGGCTTCATTGTGTCCGTCACCCTTGGAGCAAAAGCTTCGCACGGCGTGCCTTCTGGTGAAATGCTGCGGGGCAAAAGCCCTCCCTCTTCCCGGTGATCTCCCATCCAGGCGGGCGGTGCTGAAGAAGGCGGCGGTCGCAGGTGTCACTTTAACACCAGCTCTACCTGTCAACGGACGCTTCAGCTGGGTTTGAAATAACTCCTTGAGCGCTACCGTTGACCGAAAATGTAACATTTCAATCCCGTCGAGGAGAATATATTGATGATGTAACTACGGTAAGGCCGAGAGGAGAACTAGTAACGGCCGACTAACGGTTTTCCCGGTGACTCAACGACTGAAAATGCGGACCAGCCTACCTCTCCGTTTTGATTGGAGCATGATATCGCATATCTTCCTCTGATTGGCCAAGAGGGATGTCAATTAGTTACTACTGTTTCCACTATCAGTTTCCACAACATGTATAGCTATTATGAATACATACACACTTTTATAATGTTACAATTTAATAATACTTATCCCCTATCCATAACAGATTAAATACGAAATGCAATAACCAAAGCAATCCTATGCTAGAGTTAAAAGAGGAAACATTACCAGAAATACAGTAACAGTAAAAGCCCCCTTAAAAGTTGAATAATAGGCTATTACTATAAACCTTTCACTAAGTAACTCACACTATACTGTGAGTTCCTGAATAACAAATATTGGCCTAATATTTGAGTGAAGTAAAGTGCACAGATTTGATTAGATATTTTAAATCATTTTAAAGTCTTGGTCTGACACCATGTGATTTATTTTGGTACTGCACATATTCTGTAGTTTCCTCAGCAGATGGCAGTCTCTGGCTTAATACAATAGTTACAGCACCATCTCCTGGTTGGAAATATGTTTAGATTTGTCCACAGGCAACAGACTGACAAACCAATAATATATAACAAAAAGAATCTCAGCCCCTATACTAACAGACTGATTAGTTATAACTTACTTTATTTGTTTTATTACATGCACGTATCTTTGTTACACCCTCTGGATGTATCTCTAGCACACAGTGCAGACATTCTAATTATATGCTATTTTTCTTAAAACATCTACCCCTTCATAAATTGCTTCTAACAACTTCCTTTTACTGAGTCAGATGTTTGTTTTTGACCTCTTTCACACCGAGGCGGGTGGAGTTTGACACCACATATAAATTAATGACCTACATTAAAGATTACTCACTGGAAAGTATTTTTGTACGTTTACTTTTCTGTGGTTCCCAACTTTTATCTGACTTTATCTCAGTAAACTCCACCCACCTGGAGCACCAAGAAGGATTCATGCTGACTAATAATGCTTTGCTTGGATGAAACATTTGTGAATTTGGACTATATGCAATAGCAGAAACTCTGCAGCTCACATTTCCATGTAATCAGGTCAAGAATTAAAGGGGAATTCCAACAAAATCTTCTTGTAGGTTAGTTTTTTTTACAGGAATCCCCTTTTTAATCTAAAAAAAATCCCTTTTTTGTTGCAATTTTTAAATATCAAACGTAGATTATCAGCCTGTGTTTCATTATATGGACATAAGCATGTGGACGTGCATTCAAGTGACCTCACCTCAACCCCATCCAACTCCTTTGGGATGAACTGGAGATATGAATGTATGTAACATTTTAGAATATGTACTATTTATATGATGCAGAATAGCTAAATCCCTCTTTCATTTAGAGGCAGTTTCATGTATATTCACATTATGTTGTGCGTGTTTTGTTAATTTGACAGATTCATATCAAATCACATGAATCAAAGCTTTGTTTTGGGGTAATCATTGATTTTTACTTGACCCTCATGGCCAGTACATTTTATAATGGTCTCAAAAGAGACGCTTGGAATGTCATCTCCATATCCGCCCTGTAAATAAAAACTATTTAGTTTCTAATTTAAATCAGCCTTTACTGTTCGAGTCTGTCTTGGTGTCACTATTTCAAACTAACAGCAGCTCTCTAAAGTTAAGTTTTACACAAACAAACCCCCCATGAGCAGCAGAAAATCAGAAAACAAAACAAGGAAGGAAGAGAGACAAAACAAGACGATCCCTGACGAAGCTGCAGGGAGGAGAGGCGATAATTCACCAACACCCACACCTTCTCAAAAGCAGTCAGCTTCCTGCTCCTTTCAGAGTGAGGGTGATGGGTGCGCTCGGCAGATCCCTCCCACGCTGCTTAGCGGCTGGCTTCCGCCCACCGCCCGTGGAGCCGCCCACCTCCAGACCGTTGCCACGGCAACACATCATCATCAGTGACTTGCACAGGAGGAGGAGGACAAGGGGGGGGGGGGGCACTGTGAGCAGCAACTAGCATGAGCTGAGCTATTCTCCAGAGAAAATCTGTCTACATGTGTGTGTGTGTGTGTGTGTGTGTGTGTGTGTGTGTGTGTGAGAAGGAGGGAGGGAGTGGAGAGTGAGAGGATGATGGGAAGTATGTGAAGAAGGACCTGCGTCAGAGTGAGTCATCAGCCGGTTTCACAATGTGTTGATGTGACGCTGATGCAAATGGACCTGCGCAGGGATTCATCTCAAGAAGAAGAAAACAAACAGAACACAGAGAAGCTCCTTTAAAGGAAGCCGAGCTGTCTCCGCTTTCATCCCAGAGCTGTGTCTTTGCACGGCTTACACACACACATTCATGCTGGGAGTCCCTGCCTTGCTCAAAGGCACCTTCAGAGATGTTGCTGGAGGAGGAATGGGACTCAGTTCACATGTTCCGGCGCCATTGATCACAGAACGCACCTCACAATAGAGTTCAAAAAAATAAAGTTTAATGTTTATGTGCTGTATAACAAATAAAATATATTAGTGTTTAAAAAACAGGTGCATAACTAGGTGAAGCCTAATCTATCACTTTACAATAAACAGTGAGGAGGACGGTGATCAGTGAGACGGCAGGTCAGACTATTCTCTGGAACATTCACGCTAACGAGCCCAGTGTTGGAGCCAATCAGGCTGGAGAAAAACACGTCTTCTCCCCCAACCACGATGGCTTTATCTTCCAGAATCCACCATCTAGTTTCGCTTTAGCAAACTAGATCAGCGACTCCGGATCCTCGCTAGTTCCTCGCCATAGTGGCTGCTTGAAACTAAACAACCTTCATGAAAAGAGCACAACGTCTTTAAATATAAGTACAGTGCCCTGCGCACTAACAGTGAGACAACACAAACATTTCGAGTTGTAGGTGAATTCCCACTCTGTAGTTCATGACAGACATAGTTACTGAGCACATCACAGAATGATGGATCCATATAGTATGCAACTTATTACTTACATGAATATTGCATTGGTCTGCCATTACTCTGAGTGACACTAAACTATCTGCAGGGAGTAGGGGAAGAGTTATCTTGACATTATCTTTTTGGACCAAACAGACGCATTTACACAGCGTGGCGAACACATAAAAACACAGTGAACACTTATTTGTTATGAATCTATCTCTAAACAGCAAAACACATCTTTGAAATATGCACTGATGGCCATCACAGGTGGATTAAACACTGTTAAGAGCTAAGGCTAATCAACATTATCATGTGAAGCATGTTTTTTTAAATACCAGACACTTTCACACTGTTGTATTTTTTCCTGACACTTAAGTTTCTTTTTCTTGTTTTTGCTCTACATACATAAACACTGTATTGACACCAACAATCTACAGCAAAGTTACACTTGACAAACCCTGGAGGAGAGATTAGGCCAGCACTATTTGTTATCACGGTACTATTTACAGACCCAGGGCTGCTGCTACGCGAAGAACAGCAGTAAACAGGATTTTTTGCTTTTTGCTGCCGTTGTTGAAAAACCACAAACCTGCAATCTTTAATATTTCTGTCTGAAGTTGAAGCTTTACACATTGAGTGGATTTTGCGACCCGTGAGGCTTTCTGAAAGCATGTTGGATCATTTCTAAAAAAAACTCCCAGTTTGCAGATGCGTGGTTTCGCTTCAATAGCAGTGTTTTGCTAAATTACAAAGTGAAATGAACCAATTAGCTCGGCCTCTGGCATGCCAGCCCAGCCATCCTACCAAGACGAAAGACAGAGGTCCCCTGCTGCTCCACAACAGCTCCTATACATCTTCTTCTTAAATTACCTTCCATAAATATACACAGAAGAAAGGATTAAATCCCACCTGTCCCGTGTTCCCAGTTGAAGTGAACGACAAAAAGACTAACCTGCTAAAGGGGCTGAATCCTAACTCAATCTCTCAACAGTACCTTACTTGGAGTTACAGCACAAATGCATCAAAGGTAGATTTAGGAGAGTGACGGAGGCTCAGAGGTCACGGCGTGACCCGGGGAAATGACAATAAGCCACCAGCCAGATGCTGCAAAATCTTTGGCTACTGCTGGTAAGATCTTCAAGTTTCATGTCATGTGTTGCAGTTAAATACGTATTATGAATGCCTTAATAATGTATTAGGGTAGTATTTTCTTTCAAACTAAATGCTAATGTTTAGCAAGTCATTTAGCATGTTAGCATTATTTATTAGCATCACCGAGGCTAATGGGAATATCATTGGTTTTGCAGGTATTTGGGCATAAAACAAAGTATTGGACAAATACGTTTTACCTCTTTTGATATATTTGTACAATTCATGTTATGAATGACACAAGTGTCCGTACCAAAGTAATGAAGTTACATCACATGGAAACTATGAATGTTGGAACCAAGTTTTGTACCAATTCATTGAGAAAAGGCTAACCAAAGGCTCTAGGATTTGGAATTAAAACGTTTAGATTGAATAAAGGCAACATCTGCAGCTTGGGTTTGAAGAAGGCCTTAAAGCATCGGCTACATGGTAGTCATATGAAGTGTTACCAGGAGCCAACATCTCTGCTTTTACCTCATCTCTGAATCTACGTTTGAGTTAAGACTCAGCCCGGCGTCACAGCCTGCAACCTGGCTGTCCAAAGAAAGCAACACATATATATAACACCCAGGCAGAGGTAAAGAGTATACAGACAGATCACATCGAACGTGTACAATAACACACAAAGACCTGTAGCGCACTGAGGGGCTTCTCGACACGCTCTCTAGGTGCTTTGGCAAATACCTTTTAAACAAAAACAAAACAAAAACACGAAATCAAAGAAAAATAAATGCTATTCATGAGGCAACATTGGTTGTTAAGGCTCTACTGTGGCTGTGCTTGCTTAGTATCTATTGATGGGTAATAACTGCATACTGTCAAGTGTGAGTAGAATGAATTGGGCGAGGTGGTAGGGCGAGGCAGGAGGCACTATGTGGAGTCTTCCGGCTCTGACTTGATGGTCTTCTTCTCGGCGTTGTTGGACGCTCGCAGCGACGTCCCGTTTTCTAAGGACAAAGATAAAGGACGGTATCGTCAGCAAAGAGGTTTATAATGCAGCGTAAAGCCTCGTAGAAACTCACAAAGTAGTAGGATTTAATGTGGAATATTACATTTAGTACATATACATATACAATAGTACATTTGATCTGGGATTAAACTCCATTTCTTATTTTAGGAGTCACAAAAGAGTCGTACTTTATTAAATGGTGGACCTCGAGGCGACCCTCTAACCTACACTGAATACCTGAATACGTCAAACATCACTAACCCGTTGCTGGTGTTTTGGTCTCGTCTGTGTTGTTGTTGTTGTGGTTGTGGTTGTGGTGGCGCTTCAATTCATTGGCTAGCTGCTTTCCCAACGGGAGGTCGCCTTCCTGCATGTTCTGACTAACCACGCGCAGGTTGATCGGTCGTTCATCTGAGCGGCAGACAGAAACACAAAGTTATTTCAGCTCTTCAATGATAAATACACATTAAATGCATTTATTATCAGAATTAGACGGATGTGAGGTTGAATAAAAGCAAACGTCAGCTGTTGTTTTAACACTGGCTTTGTTTTCTAGCACATGTGGTAACAAAGTGTGTGTTTGTCTTTATTCCCTTTGAGAGCAAAACATTCAGAAACAAACAGAGAAAGACCAAAAATGATGTGGATGTGCAAACTGAAGCATAAGCATAACATGATATCGATAAATAAGTAACATTGCTGGGTGGAGAGAATATAAATAAGAGAAGAAGAAAGGAAAATGGCAATTAAGAAAGACAAATATACAGGAAAGTACAAGCTAAAATAAAAAGTGTGGGAAAAATAGGCAGAGGACAAGAAGGAGAAGAAGAGGGGGAGGAGAGAGAGAGGTAGACACAGAGACAAAGAGAGAGACGCCCCCCTCCAGGCAACTGGCTGGAGGTAAACAGGCGTGGGCGTGATAATTACAGGTGCATTGTGGGATTTGTGGGAACAGAAATATAATGAGCTGTCGGGAGAGGGTGAGGGAGGAAAGGGAGGAAAATGAGATGAGGCCCTGAGGAGAAGTACGATCCTGAATAATGATTCTCTCTTCTTCTGTGTTTCAAATATAAAGTGACAGCTGCCACGACTGGGTGTGGAGAATCAGCACCCATAGGTGTTGTTTCTCATCCACACAGACACTAACACGCCCTGTGGCTTTCATGACATGACATACTCTTTAAATTAGAATTGCACTTCAGGACTGTTGTTTCTTTGTTTCTTGGAGAAACCTTTATGCTGTTTGGTTAACGTCTGATTAAAGCAGCCTGAGCCGTGTGGATCTGCTTTTATACGACGACCTTTCAACTTCAGATGCACTGAAATGTATCTTTGATCGTCAGCGGCTGCTCCGGCCGTACCTTGGTTGTCTCTGCTGGCGTCGGCAGCGGCTCCGTTGGTGTTTTGGGAGTCGTTGAGGTACTTTAAGGCGGCGGGGGGGATCCTCCAGTCCAGAGCCTGGAGTCGCTCCTGCACGGCGGCGTCCTGCAGGATCTCCATCTGCCTCGCCAGCAGACGCTCCAGCTGTATCTGATGGACACACGTATCCGGTTTAAGTTATTATTTAGTTTCCTGGTGTAGAAAACCCCCCAAGAGATTTAAGCTTCACTATATTCATTTTAAACGACGACATTTAAAATGTAATTAAATTGATCCAGTAGTTGTGATGTAGGACAAAGACCCCTCTGAGCAACAGTTGAAAGAAGTCATTGGAATAAGTAAAGACGACTTTCTACAACCTCAAAGCCTGAGATTACAAACTGCACACCTCTAATCCCAGCAGGTATACAAGAAACTGTTTGTTCACATGCAGCCTGGAGGAGCACAACTCCAGCAGCCGTCGAGCTGCACAAAGGACCAATGAAGTCAAAACAGTTGACATATAAATGTGCAGGAATAAAAACATCTCACTGTCAGCTTAGATTATTATGGGACGTGCTGCACATCCTCACAGAGCGGTGGTTCAGAGCGGGAGGGCCTGCGGTGTGAGTGCAGCAGTGAAATCTCTTCAAAATGACGAGTGACTGCAGACTGATAACCCAGCACACGGGAGACATGTGTTCCCCACATGAGGAAGTGCAGGTTGACACGCTTTCTCCGTAATGAGTTATCATGAAGCTCTCCTCCTACACTCCGGCTCTAATTAGGAACGAGCCGCAGCAGCCGAGGCATTGGAAACCAACGAAGAACATTACTGGGATCAAACTGGGTCCTGTCGCCACGTCTCGTACTGAGAATCCTTCTAACCGGCAGGAGGCGTACAATCGTCTCAGTGTTGTGTGAGCGTAAACTGAATTAAAGCAACGCGGTGAGAACCTGAGTGTCAAATGTTATTCTTGATCTTTCATGTAGTTGTTTGACAAAAGGGGAAACGGTTAGAGACGTTTAAAAGCAGTTTGGTTCATCGGTTCCTACTGAAGACATAAAGTTTCATTTTATAACAAGGTTCAGAAATGTGCCCTTTCACGCATCTTGGATTGGCCTTTAAATAAGTTTTAAGAATTACAAACGAACTCCCTAATTCTTATTGAATGTTTTATTTTATTTTCTTCCTACCTGCAGATTTCGCCCGACGGTTTCTTCTCCTTTCGACTTGGCGCAGGCCAGCTGCTCCCGCAGCATCTCCTGCCTCATGTGGATGGCCTGCAGCGCCTCCTGGATGTCGAAGAAGTTCTCCTGAAGGGTGGAAGAGAGTGGAAGACATTAGTTATTCGTTTAACACTTAATAAGAGGAACAGTAGAGCCGCAGATTGTAGGTCAGGTTTTAGGGCCGGTGCACACGACAGTAGGAAGAGTTTTATTTCTATAATTGCATATTATATATGTTTTAAACTTGTTCTGATGTTAGTTAAAGAAAAAGCACAAAATATAACAGAACAGTTAAATGTGTAAAGAGAAAATCATTATCATTATTTTATATAATAATATTAATGTTAACTATGGATATATTAATGTATATATTTATATATTAATGTATATATTTATATATATATTTATGTATATATTAATGTATATATTTATATATTAATGTATATATTTATATATTAATGTATATATTTATGTATATATTTATGTATATATTTATATATGAATATATTTATGTATATATTTATATATCTATGTATATATTTATGTATATATTTATGTATATATTTATCTATGAATATATTTATGTATATATTTATATATCTATGTATATATTTATTTATATATTTATGTATATATTTATATATCTATGAATATATTTATGTATATATTTATGTATATATTTATATATTTATCTATGAATATATTTATGTATATATTTATATATCTATGTATATATTTATTTATATATTTATGTATATATTTATATATCTATGAATATATTTATGTATATATTTATGTATATATATATGTATATATATATTTATGTATATATTTATATATCTATGCATATATCTATGAATATATTTATGTATATATTTATATATCTATGAATATATTTATGTATATATTTATGTATATATATATGTATATATATATTTATGTATATATTTATATATCTATGAATATATTTATGTATATATATATGTATATATATATTTATGAATATATTTATATATCTATGAATATATTTATGCATATATTTATGTATATATTTATGCATATATTTATGTATATATTTATGTATATATTTATGCATATATTTATGTATATATTTATGTATATATTTATGCATATATTTATGTATATATATGTATATATTTATGCATATATTTATGTATATATTTATGTATATATTTATGCATATATTTATGTATATATATGTATATATTTATGCATATATTTATGTATATATTTATGTATATATTTATGTATATATATGTATATATTTATGCATATATTTATGTATATATTTATGTATATATTTATGTATATATTTATGTATATATATGTATATATTTATGCATATATTTATGTATATATTTATGTATATATTTATGTATATATTTATATATTTATCTATGAATATATTTATGTATATATTTATATATCTATGTATATATTTATGTATATATTTATGTATATATTTATGTATTTATCTATGAATATATTTATGTATATATTTATATATCTATGTATATATTTATTTATATATTTATGTATATATTTATATATCTATGAATATATTTATGTATATATTTATGTATATATTTATATATTTATCTATGAATATATTTATGTATATATTTATATATCTATGTATATATTTATTTATATATTTATGTATATATTTATATATCTATGAATATATCTATGAATATATTTATGTATATATTTATATATCTATGTATATATTTATTTATATATTTATGTATATATTTATGTATATATATATGTATATATATATTTATGTATATATTTATATATCTATGCATATATCTATGAATATATTTATGTATATATTTATGTATATATATATATTTATATATATATTTATGTATATATTTATATATCTATGCATATATCTATGAATATATTTATGTATATATTTATGTATATATATGTATATATATATTTATGTATATATTTATATATCTATGAATATATTTATGTATATATATATGTATATATATATTTATGAATATATTTATATATCTATGCATATATCTATGAATATATTTATGTATATATATATGTATATATATATTTATGTATATATTTATATATCTATGAATATATTTATGTATATATATATGTATATATATATTTATGAATATATTTATATATCTATGAATATATTTATGCATATATTTATGTATATATATTTATGCATATATTTATGTATATATTTATGTATATATTTATGCATATATTTATGTATATATTTATGTATATATTTATGCATATATTTATGTATATATATGTATATATTTATGCATATATTTATGTATATATTTATGTATATATTTATGTATATATTTATGCATATATTTATGCATATATATATCACAATATACATCATTTGAACCTCCTTTTGCATCTGTTTGATAATCACATAAATAAATAATGTCACTAGTAGTACTACTTCTGAGAATCAAAGCTTGTAACAATAATGTGGAACATATTATTACTTCCATACTTCTTGTATATCTCACTATTTGCATTTCCTTTGATAACAAAGTGGAATCTTTGGGACTTTTTCTGATTCTCCAGAACAGCGGCCTGAGAGTGGATTTGGCAGGAATTCCCCCTTTTGGGAGCTCAGAGTAGTTTTTGTGAGCAGGTGTCCGTTCGTCTTCGTCTTGTTTAAATCCCTGCAGAGTTCGCAGCCGCCACATGTTTTCAATCAACGCTTTGCAAAGTGAGAGGAGCCATTCATGTGTGTGAGGAGAGGAACGCTGAGAGACGGCTTTGTACGGCTGCACACACACAATGTTGTGTCTTTACATTACAGTGCTCATCAAAAGCAAGAAGAAAGAGGCCTGTTAGTTCAGAGATCCTCCATCATATGTTTCAGATCGACTGAAGATCTCCTTTCACACAGGAAGTGATCACCATCTTCTCCTCACCGAGCAGAAACAGCTTCTGATCGTACGATGTTTGGAACATGCAGAGGAAGAAGGAACATTAATATCACCACCGCACAGCTTCAATCTGCTGACCTTACCTCTGTTTTGATCCTTTTAGGGGACGGCTCGTCTCTCTCTCCACAGCGAGACCTGCGCAGAGACACCAGGAAACACACGTCAGGACTTCATGTTGTGACAGAACTCATTTCTAAATCAGCTCCTCAACGCCGCAGCTGGAAACAGTTCTCGCATTATTGAAGAACTTCAGGAAAGGAAAGCGTGAAAGGACATATCGAGTAGGCGTTGCGTCACTCACTTGCTGGTGCGGTAGGTGTATTTGTAGGTGACCTCTCTGGAAATTTGGCGGGCGAGTCCGAAGAGCTCGTCCCGACGCGTCAGCAGAGCCATGTCCCTCATACAGAGGTGGGCCGCCGCCTCGTTCACCGTCAGCTACACACACACACACACACACACACACATAGAAAAACATTTAAACCTCAAGGACCCCTGAAGACAAATTCATTCATTAAACATGTGACTTCAAGCAGAGGAGAGATTTCTCTTTGTGCACAACCTCATGCAGCGTCAGGTGTTTGCCGTCCCTCCTCTTGGAGTCGAAGCGTCCGTAGATGGCGCTGTATTTACGAATCTCCTCTTCCCTCCGTGGCTCATCGTCGCTCATTTCAAAGATGTGTCCGATCATCTTCGCCATCTTCTTGTTGTTCTTCAGCTGCTCCTTGACCTCGGCTAAGTCTGTCTTAGGAAGTCCCGGGGCCATCCTGTCCACACACTCCAGGACTGACTGGACGGCGGCGGCGTCCAGAGCCTCTAACGCGTCTCTCGGCGAGGACGGGGAGCCGAGGTCTGACGGCGACAGGCTGTGCTCGCTGTCGTTGCTGTGGCCCGACCAGAACCGAGCCTCGCTGCTGCCCTGCAGGGGTGACCCGGCTGACACTTTGTCCCGCGCCACTTCCAGCTTCCCTGGGTCGGAGCAGGCGGCGGCGACGGCTTTGGGCATCTTGACGCTGGCGGTGTTGGCTCGGTCCTGTGCGTTGAGCAGCGTGGGCGAGCCCTCGGGCAGCTTGTAGACGGGGATGCTGCAGACTGGCAGCGACGTCAGCGGCTGGTTGAAGATGGCCGGGTTGGTGACCCAGTCCCGCAGCGCCTTCTGCAGGCGCCGCACGTGCAGCGGCTTGCTGGCCATGCCGACGAGGGCCATGATCTCCAGGAACTCCTCCTCGCCGGCCTCGCACAGCTGCTGCACGTCGTCGCCGCCCTGCTGGATGAAAGCCTCGTAGTAGTAGAGCAGGTTGGCCCGCTGCAGGATCCGGTAGAGCTGCAGCTCACCCAGGGTTCTCGGCAACACCGCCGCCATACCTGAGGGAGGACGCACAACTGGTTCATAAGAGCTTCACAGAAGTAAGATGAGAAGACAAAGACAGGAAACAGGGAGGAAGCCATCGGACGTTAAACACTCTTCCTCCCTCACAGCTGATTCTGCGCTGTAAACCTACATCAGCCATATTTCTATGAAACTTATATTTGGACATATTATTCTTGGCAGGTGCACGGCTGCAGTTTATCAGGCCTCAGCAGGTGCATGCAAAGGTTCAATGTGATCAATGTGCCACGAGTGCCTTACATTTATAGAGCAAACGGTCCAGGTAGGTTTCATGTGTGGGAGAAGACACAAAGCGACTCCGTGCAGGTGCTTGGGTTACAGACTACAGCGCTGGCTCCTTTCTTACAGAGCGTTGATCTACTAATGAAAACATTTGAATATCCTGCACAACCCTGTAATATGTTTGATTAGTATTTATCTCCACTCTCCACCCGAACAGAGCAAAGAAACACTCTGTGCCAAATACTTGCCACCTTAAATTTGAGGAAAAGCAAGAGTGGAGGCTTGTTTTTGACTTCCTATGTGCATGTGAGGCCCTGCGGAGGCCCAGCTAACAGAGGAGTGGCAGTCAGCCGGCCCGGGTTGTTGGGAGGACCACATGCCTCTCTCCGCCCCTGCAGGATGTGTAGGTGGTGGGCTCGCCTCGCCCAGAATAGGCCCAGGGAGCCTCAGCCCAGGGAGCCAGGCAGGCCTCCGCTCTGAGACACTAGAACGATCTACACCTTGAGCTTTGTTTCACCTACAAGCTACAATCACTGCTGCTGCTAATAGAGCTCTTTGTGAACTCTTCTGACTTTATGAACCCAGATTTATGATCGTAAGCTCACGTTTGGAGTTCAAACAAGTTCAAACAGTCAAACGATTCCTTTGTTAGCATTCAAAGCGTCGTAATTATCGATGATATCAACTGAATCTGTGCTGCTGCCGACCTTTGACCCGCAAAGGAGCTCTGGGAAGAGTTTCTTAGAAATACAACATGTTCAGTTAACTAGACACTTCATCGTCAGAAAAGAGTTTAAAATGTCCGTCGCAGCTTCTCAAAGTGCAAGCTGCCGTCTTTAAATGTCTTGTTCTGGCCAACACTCAGAGATGTTCACTTTAACATCAAACCAAACAGAGAAAAGCAGCAAATCTCCGTATTGAGAGGCTGAAAACAGCAATTAAAGACGATTTATCGACTATCAAAATAGTTGGCGATCATGTCGCTGCAGCTCTATTGAGGAAATAAATGAATAAACACATCTGGACTGCAGCTTACCTACGCCTCCATCACATCTACGACATATGTTCCACGTATTAACCTGCGTGAACACAGCGATGCGGCACTGAGGGAAGTGATGTCGTGCACGACGGAGGAATCTGACGCGAAAACCGACTCGAGCACAAACAAGTGGAAAACGTGATGCAGCTCATGGCTTGTGACAGAAGATGAAACTAAAGGCGGGATGAGAGTAAGACAATAAGAGTGGACAGACTGGTCAGATGACAGTAAATAAAAGACATGTGATGCACATGGAACATCTTACACACGTCATGGAGAGTACACCGCTCAGTGTGGAGGACGTATTCAGGTGCTTTACTTATTTACAAGTAGAAATACTTAGATATAAGAAGTAATATCCGCAGATTGAACTCCTCATCATGCTGAATACTGAGTTTTATTATATGTTGGATTGTTTTAGATGCAGTCGCTCTTGTTCATTTGCATTTTACGGTTGAGGGGGAGCTGCTTTTTAACTCTTGTACGCACAGTTGTGTAGTTTGATGTCTTATCAAACAAAGCATATGATGAATTTGACGCATTGTTATCATGTAAGTAAAGTAAGGCTGTCAAATGAAAGGTTCCCTCTGAGACGTAGCAGGAGTAGAGTATGTATCTACGGTGAGTTCTGCAAACAGTTGAACGATTAGTCGATTAAAAAGCAACGATTCTGATTTTAAAGCAAAACTGCAGAATATTCTCTGCTTCTGGATTCTGCAAAATGAGGATGTGACGCTTGTCTTTAAAATATATTCTAGTAAATTGAATATATTTGAGTTTGACCTTAACTGCGATACTGCAGCGAACAGAGGTTGCCACTTCTGCTTCTTTCTGCTGCTTTTTCACAATAAAGCGCAAATGTGTGAATTGAATAACTATATTTAGCTGCAGTGTGAACTCCTGTGTGTGCAGCTGGCAAACTGTCGGGAGGATAAATCATGCAGCAGGTTTAAAAAGCAGCGCACAGCTCTGCAAATACAAACGGGATTATTTTACTTCTGTGAGAAAATAGCTTCAATAACACTTATTGTCAGTGTTTCAGTTCAACAGCCGTCTGCACACACACTCTCAAGAGTGATATCTAACAGCCTGCCATGTGTGTGTGTGTGTGTGTGTGTGTGTGTGTGTGTGTGTGTGTGTGTGTGTGTGTGTGTGTGTGTGTGTGTGTGTGTGGGCTCTGGGAGTAATAGGCGGCTGTGAATGGCAGGCTCTAATTGAAGTCCTACTTCACAAAAGCGAGTTGAGCGAGTTCGGCTTTTCACCTGGAGAAGCGAGGCGTGCACTGGCACAATGACACACACACACACACACACACTTAGATTACCCCCACACACACATACAGTATGATGTGTAGTTTTCCAGGTGAAGTGCCACGCAGCAGACCAGTTATCTAAAGTGAGGAATACTTTGATTTCACTATGATTCATGAGGAATGTCTCAGCAGTTCTGCTGTAGTCATCACTACGACCTGGGAAATGTCTTCATATATGTGTGTGTGTGTGTGTGTGTGTGTGTGTGTGTGTGTGTGTGTGTGTGTGTGTGTGTGTGTGTCTCCTTAGAGCTTGAAAGCATCTTTTAACGTCACATTTAGTGCATTTATTGAGTGTTAAAAACGGCTCTAGAGCAGCTAAAAATAACAGCAGAGCTGACACACAAGCTTTGTAAATGACAAGATACTTCCTGTAATATTCCTAAAGTAACTTATGGTGCTCAGTAATCTTACGTCCACATCATATTTAACACTTACACAGGAGAGCTATACTTGTGCTTTGTTCGTGGTATTTCTATCATTTCATATCGTCTGTGTGGTGAGTTTTAACTCGCTTTAACTCCTTCATGGTATTTTCATCTATTAGCTTCCAATGTAGATATAAATATATATAAATATATATAAATATATATAAATATATAGGAGCTCAGTTATCTCCCTGTAATATCACTAAACACACATCCCATGATACTCCGCTCCCTACAATATTCCTCGTGCTAATTTAGTGCTATCTTTGCAAAAAAAGATGAAAAGCAGAAGCAGGTAACATGCAGGATTAAAGCCATGTCTAACTGAGCCTACCTGGGGAGTTTTTGGCCCCTTTTGGTCCGCCCTGGTCCGGTTCTTCTTCTTCTCTTTCTTCTCCTTCTTCTTCTTCTTCTTCTTCTTCCTCTTCTTCTTCACTGTTTATCAACAGAGCCTAGGGGTATGAATGTGTACAAACAAAAGGAAAGCACGCACAGAAAGGATCCCCCTGGACAGCAAGGCGCGTAAAATTAAAAAATCTAAAAAGAAAAATTATTTCCAGGTCCAAAAGAAGAATCCAAAGAGCGCGTGCTTGTCTATGCGTGCTCAAACGGAACGACACTCCTCTCCTCTTCCTCTCTTTCTGGAAACTTTTTCTTTCTCCTGCCGTTGAGAGAGACAGAGGAGAAAAAAAGCGCAGAATATCAGTAAAAAAAAAGAAAAAGAAGGCGCTGACCTTCGTGCGTCTTCTGGTGCGTCTCTTTCCTCCAAGTGTGTGTTGAGTGTGTGCGTGTGTGTGTGTGTGTGTGAGTGTGTGTGTGTGTGTGTGTGTGTGTGTGTGTGAGAGTGAGTGTGTGTGAGTGTTCGAGTCCTCTCCCAGCGTCTCTCTCCACTCCCCTGCACTATTCACCACCGTCAAACCACACACAGTCACACACACACAAGCACTTCCGGCTGCAGTAACAAAATAAAAGCACTGCTCATGAGCATGAACATAGAGGCTGGAATAAAGTGTGCATGCGTGAGATTATGTCCTCAAAATAAAGAATATATACTAATACTAAATTAAATAAAATGACATGCTCTTATGCTGGTAAGTTTTTATTCAAATTTTATTTGATAGAATATCATTTATAACCAGTGGAGGAAGAAGTATTTACCTATTTTACTTAAGTAAAAGTAAAACATTTAAAGTAAAAATCTTACTTAAATAGAAGTTAAAGTAAATAAAAATAAAAGTATTATTACGTATGCATTACTGTGTCAAAATGAACCAAATCTAAACTACTTTTTATATTGTTGGGTTAGTGTAATCCCAAAAGATTAACAGTAATGCATCATATATTATAAACGCAGTAAGTAATAAGTGCAGTAAAAAGTACAATATTTCTCTGTAAAAATGTAGTGGAGTAGAAGTATAAAGTATTATATTGCTTTAAGACAAAAACAGGAAACAAACAATGATAAAAAACAGTTTAAAGCAGTTTAAAAGTTCTACAATATTTACAAAGAGAAAGCATTTCTATATAAATAACTTCAGAGGGAAATAATGTACCTAATACTACATATATTTACAACTAATAGGTACTAGTTACATAAAAAACAAAACAAAATATACTAAACTACTTTACTTATCTCACTAATAGTATACGCAGTATCTAAACTTGGCTCCACATTGACAAACTACACATTAAAATGCTCACATGTACTTATTATATTAAAAGTAAAAGTAAAATAAATTACCTATTTAAGTAATACTTCTGTACTTTTGATGAAGTAACATTTTGAATTCAGGACTTATACTTGTACTAGAGTAGTGTTAGACTGCGGTTTTTCTACTGTTACTTAATAAAAGATTTACTTCTTCCACCACCAGAAGCATATTTCCGATGCTTTTATTTTGTCAGCACTTCCTGTCTGTCGCGCTCTAACAGCGTGCAGCTTCACGCGGGCAGCACAGTAAAGTGGGATATTCCGCGCGGTTGCCACAGAGCGCTCTCTCTCTCTCTCTCTCTCTCTCTCTCTCTCTCTCTCTCTCTCTCTCTCTCTCTCTCTCTCTCTCTCTCTCTCGCCCACGCTGCTCCCTGCGTGACGCAAATCCGCGCGTGGGCGGACACACGGGGCGTGGGAGGCTTTCTGCACGGAATACCAAACACAGGCAGGTTCAACACCCACAGAGACACACAGAGACACAGCAGTTTGCACACTTCATGTTCTCAAACTAAATGATTGTGCTGCAGAATATCTCATGATTTCATCCCGAACTGTAAATATTGTTAAAAGCATTGATCACATTGATCGCTGTGCAGTTTAACAAGCTGCTGTTTTAATCATTCAGTAAGTGTGTGCGTGTAAAATGACAATATATCCAGTTTATATGTATTTATCTTAAAGTAAATGTACATTTACTTTTTGCATGTATGTTTTATATATAAAATGTCAATATTACTATATTTATAAACTGCTTATGTATAGTATGTCGTCTATTCTATATGTACATTTTCTCTGTTAGCAGCTACTTGTCACATATATGTGTGGATATATATATATATACGTATATGTATATTAAAGATGTTAATCAACTATTCAATTAAACCTCGCCGCCCTCGCTCGCTGGCGTCACAAACACTTAATATTATTGTATAAATAGACACATTTAGAATACATATTGACATGAAACATCATTTATTTATTTAAAAACAGCATCTGTTAGCTTCTAATGTTAACAGCAAATGGCTCGTATAATAATAATACGCAATATTTCTTTGTGTAACTTTAAAGATTAAATACATTTAGACAAAACTCCAGTTTAAACATCAGGTAATAAATATATTTAATGTATCATTTAGTCAAATGTAGACGTGTGCATAGTTTTAAATGAAGGTATTTGAGCAGATCATCATTGACCTTGGGACATGTGTGTGTGTGTGTGTGTGTGTGTGTGTGTGTGTGTGTGTGTGTGTGTGTGTGTGTGTGTGTCACGTGTGAGTGAAGTTGATCGACACACAACTGCGTCAATGAAACAATATGCAAATGTTCAATTCAGATTTCAGTGATGTGACTGGGCATGTAAATGGTTTCCAACACAGGGAAGTGGGTAGCAGTGTGTGTGCGTGCGTGCGTGTGTGTGTGTGTGTGTGTGTGTGTGCAGCACGGTGTTTCCCGAATGTGACAGAAAGAGCTGAGACATTTCCTCCATTAAAACTCGTTTAAGTGACAACAGTCACAGTTTCTAATTCTATAAATAATATAATATCTACACGTGCACACGAGCACTCTTCTTAGCAGTATATGTTCTGATACTACACTACAATATATATATATATATATATATATATATATATATATATATATATATATATTATATTACTACTACGAGTATTAGGTTTACTACATCTGTAACTGCTTCTAAATCTCTTCTTTAAAAATAACTTTTATCTCCGTGTGGAATTTATTTCTTTATCTATATTGTATTTTATTATTTCTTGTTTATTGTATTTTATTATTTATTGTATTTTATTTTTTATTGTTTATTGTATTTTATTATTTATTGTTTATTGTATTTTATTTTTTTATTATTTATTGTTTATTGTATTTTATTATTTATTGTTTATTGTATTTTATTATTTATTGTATTTTATTTTTTATTGTTTATTGTATTTTTTTTTTTATTGTTTATTGTATTTTATTATTTATTGTTTATTGTATTTTATTATTTATTGTTTATTGTATTTAATTTTTTATTGTTTATTGTATTTTTTGTAGTTGTCAAACACTTTCTCTTTCTCTGGAGTGACGTTAATGCGAGACGCTTATTATTTAAAACATGTCAAAGCAATGTCGATTAATAAAGAATAAAGTCAAATAAAGATTGTTTTAAGACATTAGGAAGGTTACTTTTTAAATGTAGCAGGTTACAGACGACTAGTTATTACTTTTTATTACTTTTTATTACTTTTTTTTACTTTTTATTGAACTGGGAAAAGATAAAACGTTAAACCAGGAAGTACTCGACACTGATGCAATATTACTTTTATTTATTATTTGTATTGTTATTCCAGGCACTGGTTTTATTCTAACTTATTTTACTTTTTGTATTTATCACTCTAGTTTTCTTTATTCTTCTTATTTTTTTGTAATCTCTGGCACAAGAACGTCTTTCAGGATTAATAAGAATGAATAAATTGCTGCTACGTTTACTAGAACTATTATTATAACTGTCTGCTGTCTAATCTAGAAGGAGGTCAGAGGTCAGAGGTCAAGATCTGCACTAAACAGGAAGAAGATTCTGCGTAGCACAACGTAAAACTTTAATATCTGCATGTGAGATGAAGCCCAGAGGAGCGAGCAGAGAGCGTGTAAACGTCGCGTTCTGACGCCCTCAGTGCTCGAATCCAATCTCCACACGATCACTTTGACTCCGCCTGATTCCCCATCAATGAGCTATTTTGGGGAATTAGGCCAGCCGCCACCAGCGAAACACCCTGGGGACAAAACCAGAACGGCTTTTGTTAAACAGCCCACCACCGCCGCCAACCCCAAAACCCTGCCCTCCCACCTCCAGCACCATTACACCCCGAACACAGCAGCCAGAAAATAAAATAAAACAATTTACAGTCAACGCTGCAGCTCCTTTTATGTGTCTTCAAACGCCCAGATGATGAGAAAACTAGTATTTGTACTGTGTGTGTGTGTGTGTGTGTGTGTGTTTCTCTGTGTGGGGGTGGACGGGGTGGGACTGCTTGCTTTTCACATCCTCTAATTAATTTCAGAAGGAAACTAAAACAAATATCAAAGCAAAACTGCAGATTATGCTGGAATATAAAATCCTGCAGGAGTATCACGCTGATACCAAAATGTTAAATAACCTCCAAAACTCACAAATAAGATAAAGAATCCACATATAAACATAACACGCACTAAGTATACGAATAACTTCAACTTATTCATCGTCTGCTTAGAGTTGGATGAGAAGATCAAGTTTACTTGGCGGTAAATATCTGCTACCGCAAGCAGCAGGTTAGCTTAGCTTAGCACAAACACTGGAAACAGGGGGAAACAGCTAGCATGGCCTGAAATAACCCCCCCGGAAAAAACCACAACTTGTTATCCTGACGCTTCAGTTTTTGTGTAAACTAAACAAACGAGATAAAACAAGTTAATTTGAGAGATTTGGAGGAGGAGTCACACGTGGACGAGGTCAGGCTAGCTGTTTCCCTCTGTTTCCACTCTTTGTGCTAAGCTAAGCTAACCGGCTGCTGGCTTCATACAGCACAGATGTGAGCGTGGCATCAATTTCATTTTAAATGTAAAGAGAAACTTGTACATTTAATTTCTTACTGAATTTACATTTTGGGTTTAATGGAAATGATTTTGAGCTAGAATAAGATGTTATAAGCGTTACAAGTCATAATAACACAAACATTCTCGTTTTAATGAGGCAGCTTCGTACTAAATTGAGTCCAGATGTCGCTGTAGTGTACATGAAGATACGTCCGTGTGGAGATGCAGTTTCTTCAGAACAACAGTCCTCGTCATACGGTTGAAAAGGAAGAGTTAAGATTATTTTGTCAAAGAGTTTCATGCAAATATGTATGATGTGTTTTCCAAACGCAGGTAGGCAGGTAGGATTCCAGATCGCCCACCTTCAGCCTCTAAATCCACGTCTGGCTGCTCTGTGTGTGTGTGTGTGTGTGTGTGTGTGTGTTATTATGTAGATATGACCTTCTGACGGCGTTCCCGTGGATCAGCTTCCGAGCAGACGGGGATCAAATCAAATTCTAAAAGAAACGGAGAGCAGAAGGAATATCAGCTCCATATCTCTCTTTTGACCTCCCTCCGCCCCCACTTCACTCCCCCCTTCCTTACCTTCACACACACACACACACACACACACACACACACACACACACACACACACACACACACGCTGCACTCAATATCTAACAAGAACCAAACAAGAACAAATTAAAATGAGAGCGCCGGCAGGAAATAGGGTGTCCACCCACACTGCGAGGTAGGTCGACACCCAGGCTGCCTGTTCCCACAAGTCCCAGTTTCCCAGTTTACCCAATTTCACACCACAGCCTGAGAGCTTCTTCTCTGCATGGAGTTTATTTACATGACTGTCACCGCAGGTTTATCAGCCGCAGCCGCATTAAAATGTCCCTTTTCTGCCTTAAAGGACTGAACTGTAACAACTTCCATCCGGCGCCATCAAGTCAAACTTTAATAAACTTTCACTTGTCCAACACTTTGCGTTATGACTGCTACTGATTAGCATGTGGTAGCATGCTAACATGCTAACATGCCAAACTGTAGCATTCCTCAAATATAACACGTTAAATAAACATAAGTTTGTTACTTGTATTGTGATGAACCATCCTCTGGTACTCACAGAGCAGTGTTGATGGTAATGTGCATTAATTCATATTTTATTGACGTAAATGTACGAGAAAACGAAAAGATGTTAAGTTCCTGAAACTCCAGCTTGTTTCGAGTTCATCCGATTGAGTTTGAAATATTCCCCCAAAAACCAAAATCCCCCCCCATCTTTCAATTTCGTCCCTAAAAACATAAAAACCGCCGAGAGCAAGAGGTGCAAGGTTTTCACACGACAGCAGCAATCTGCTTTCATGTTGTCCTGTCAATCATTCCCAAAGAGTAGGCGTCACTTTTTTCTTCCTGCGTCCCCCCCCCCCACTGAAACCTCCAAATAGTGGATGTATCTCATTTGGCAAGGAGCCTCTTCATATTTCACTTTTCAGGAGACGCCTGTTTGTTTAATTTCTGCAGCTCTCTTTTTCTTCTTCTCCTTTTCTTTCCCTGCAACTTCTTCTTCTTCTTCCTCTTCTTCTTCTTCCTCTTCTTCTTCTTCTTCTTCTCCCCCTCCGGAGTAGAAACACATTTCAATGACACGCCCACGCCTGGGCCTGTCAGCCCCTCGCCCTGTCAGAGCGCCCACGCTGCTCTGCTCCCCTTCTCCCTCCCCTCCTCCCCTCTCCTTCCCACCAACCCACATCCTCAACACTTTGCGCTCTAAAAAAGCAGCTCTTTTCATCCAAGTTCCTCTTTTGGAGGACAAAAAGAAAGAAAGAGGAGGAACAACAGAGCAGCATGATTCAGTCTCCAGGCGGTGCTAGCGCTTGTCATGGAGTGTCCCTTTTCATTTATTGAGGGAATATGGGTTACAGGATGACGGCGATGCCAAGAAGCAGAAGATAAAAATGTGAAGTTCGGTGCCTCCTATTGTCGTCTCCACCCAGACACATTTTAGACGGGCGTGGATGTGAGGAAGAGAAATGTTGTGAAATCAACAGAATCTGGTTATAAAGTAATTAAAGCAGCCGAGCAGGTTTCTGTGAGTTTACGAGGCCACAGGAGAGAATGTGTGTGTAAATATGCTAAAGCCGGTGTGTGTGCTCAGGCTCCCCGGTTAGCAGAGTCTTACTTTGTGTCTGTTGAGAAAGTGTGGGATGGTATGAGCGGCTTATGTCTGACTGAACACGTGTGTGCCTGCGTGGGTGGGGAGTGTGTATAGGGGCGATGTGTGTGTGTGTGTGTGTGTCTTTGCACACAGATTACACTCGTGTGGGCGTTTTGGGCAAGGATGTGTGTGGGCGTAGTGAGCGTAGGCGGAGGTTATGTGACATACAGATAGAGACTGCAGTGTTCCTGCAGTGTGTTTATGTGTGTGAAACTTTACTGCAGAACAGCTATAGGGCCCTGCTGCCTGATAAATGTGCCGGCGTGAAAATCTGCAGCCTTCACACCGAAGTCGAAATCACCTCCACGAGTCGGAACACGTGGACACGTCAGGATCCTGACAACAATTAGCAGAAGTAGACAAAGTACTCAGAAGTAGTAATACTACAGCGATGTAATATACCTAAAGTACAAAAAGTACTCAGTGTGCACTACGGCTCATTAATGCTGATTATATATATAATAATAAATATATATATATATATATATATATATATATATAATATATATATATATATATATATATATATTATATAATATATATATATATATATATATATATATATATATATATATATATATATATATATATATATATATATATATATTATATAACTGATGCATTCATCTAATTATAATAATCGAGCAAAAAACACATTTTTTATACATTTTCTATCTGTAGATTAAATATATTTAGAAGTTGAATATAAGTATTATTCATGCTAAAAACATCTGCAAAGATTAACTTCTTATATTGTTAAAGATCCAAATGTTCAATTTCTTTTATTAAAATTAAAAGGTACTTTGTAAAGGTCACTTCGAGTACATTGTGCATCGTTTGCGATGGATTGTAAGTAATGAGTTCAGTTATGTGGCGCCTTTAATGTGTTTTTACTGGTCTTAAAATGCAACGCGTTGCACCTTTAAGGCTTCAGTGGGAAGCCCTGAAGCTCCCTGCTGACAGGCGTGGGCTGACATGGAGGGGATTTGCCCGTTTTGGCCACGTACGGGCCTCAGCGACCCTCGCCGCCCACACCGTCCTCACCCTGAGAGTGCTGCTGACGTCTGACATGTCTGCTATCTCAGGCGGAGGCAGGCGCTCCCTCCGCCACGACCACACACTGCAGTCAGAGAGAAACTAGCCGGCCTTCGATGTGTGTGAGAAAAAAAACCTTTGAGTTTATCTGAAGGTGTGATTAATCTGTCAATTATTTCTCGCAGAAAGGTCACGACTGCCTATCAGATCGCCTGCGAACCTCACTGACTGACACGATGGATGTGACAAAAGCAGAAAAATCCCTCGCAGGAGAGGAAGGAGAAGAGAAAATGGTAGAAATGATGAAACAATGCGAGCTACAAGGGTGTGAGCAAAGTTGAGGCAGGCTTTGAAGTGAAGCCACACATTTTGCATGATTATTGCTGTTAAGTTTTTGATCTCGAGCCAGCAGGCACGAAAAACAACAGCAGCTTGGGATTAGTCTCCCCCCCCACTCACACGCCTACCTTGCCAGCATAAGTCCCTGACTCAATTAGAAAAAAACCTCTGCAACTTAGGGCTCCTCACGCACAAGTACCCACATCGCCCTGCCCACGTCCCTGCAGCACATCACAACCAGCATCGTGTTCATCAATGCACAGGGATCTGTCTTGGTGACATTAACGCAGAGACGTGCTGACAACTAATATACACACCGATAAGACAACCGGGCCGAACACACAGAGGACATAAATATTTATATGCCTTTAATTAAATATCAGATCTCATCCATGGAGGTTACTGACGCCATCGAGCTTCACAGAAACGGCAAAATCACAAACGTGACTCCAGTTAAGTAAAATGCAAATTAAAGTCCTGACGGTGGGCGATCAGTGAATTCTAACTGCACTCTGCTCTGGACACCAGCGACTCAAATGTAAATGTGCTCGCTGTTTGTTGGGGTGATCCAGGAGCTCAGTGTAATGGACCAGCCCGGACCAGAGAGCTACAGGCCCACGTCTAAAATACACATTTAAAGTTCTTCTTGCTGTAAAGGCCCTGTCACGCCGAACACGCCAGACACACGGCCCCGTCACGCCGAACACGCCAGACACACGGCCCCGTCACGCCGAACACGCCAGACACACGGCCCTGTCACACAGCTCCGTATGGCAGAAACATGCATACGAGAATTAGCTCATAATTAGTCAGAGTCCAAATACGTCCAACTTTTCCACAGCGGTGTTGTAGCTGACGTATACATAACGAACACTTAACAAATTATTATACGTATGTCAAACATTGATAGCGTATCACTTACTTATTTAAAACGTATCAAGCTGGAAAAGTTCCATCTGGTTCACGTCATGCTGATGCTGGAGAACGGCTAACATGCTGAACGCTAGCTGTACTGTAGAAACACGTTTAATAAGTTACTCCGTCGTCAGGCATCATCTTAACATCGGGTAGGAACAGGTTATCCACTCGTTATCACTAAACTGGCTGTAGGGTTCACCGTCAGCCGACGTAGCCGATATCTAACGTACCTCTAACGTAGTCACGTAGGTATTTACGTAGGTATTCCGTATTCACGTATGTCTAACGTAACGTCTGCATATGTCCGGTAATTTTGAACACGCTCAAAAAATCAGCATTCAACAACGTACACCAGCGTAACACCGCCTGCTCTTAACGAACACTACTTATACCTTATATCAACGTACACCAGCGTGTTGCCGATATTTTGTATATTTTGTATATTTTATATGCATTTGTTGGGCATTCATCCGATACATTTTGTATTAGTAAGTGATGCGCTATCAGTCCTTAATACCGTCATTATGACGCCGTGGCTCTAGAAACTATACATGTAGACAGAAACGCAGTATAACCGGGCGTTGCATCACCTTAACATGGTCAAGTACAAAAGAGTTATATTAATATTTCCGAAGCATTTATAATCAATAAATCCGCATTTCCCTATTTTTGTTCGTGGAGCTCCGTTTCCCTGCGCACTTGTTCGTCGAGCTGTAGATCCACTCGGTGTCCCAAAGGCTTTCAAAAGCACCGTAGCTTGTGAGTGCCCAGCCGTGCTTCGGTGTCTCGTTGCTGCCTTGGTTAGACAACCCAAGTTTCCAAACCCAGTGTGGCTCCAAACACCAAATCCATCAGTTGTAAATAGCTGGCGTTCCCAGCAGTACACTGTGCAGTGCCTCTCGGAGGCTGTGAGCCGGGGGTACCGCTAGTGATTTGAAAGTGGCGGACAAACCCTGTGATAGGTTTTCTTCTAACGATGTCTAGCTTTTTTTGAAAGGTTTGTCTTGAAAATGTTGTTGTAATTATATCTGCGACCAAATCGATCTCTCCTCGTCCTTCAGCCGTTGTGGGTTGAAAACAAACAGCTTGTAGAAATCTAAACTAGCTCGTTCAAGTTCAGTTTGCTAGCTCTGCATAGCTCTGCCTCTCAATAGTGCGTATCCATTCAAAAGACGCGGACGTGCTGACGTTATCGTACGCCTGCTAGCTGGCCCCGGTGTCGCCAACTCGACATCTGATTGGTTAACGCCACAGTTTTGTCTCCGTTCACTTTAAGCGCAGAGAAGGCCTTGCTGGCCCTGACGGCCGGCCACTGTGCGCTATCAATAGGTTAGACATGTGTATCTGTATATGTTCACTTTTCTGATCCGATGAAAAGTTGGACGTATTTGGACGTCATTTCGTATGCGCATACGTTTCTGTCATACGGATATGTGTGACAGGGCCTTTAGATTGTAACTGGACTGAGGCTCATTCGGCATGATTTACCGCTACGTCCTGCAAAACCACGCCCTCCTCATTCAGTAAAACTTACACGATCTTTAAATGAGTCGTGTGTAAACTCCTGAAGCGGCTGCTGTATTCGTAATGCAACACACAGTATAATACTGATCCATCACAGTCAGAGCTGCACATAAAGCTCCTCTTTCACTTTGTTGGTAAGAAGATCTTCTGTAGAGTCAGAACGTATAAGCGTTCAGCTCTCCACTGCATTGTTTCCACAGCAACAGATGCAGACAGGTTAACGGAAAGACACAACAGAGTGGTGCATTTAAAATAATAAATCAGATCACCTGCCGTCTGAATCGGAAATATCTACATGTTTTTGTCTCGATGATTAAATTGAAGGAAGATATTATTAAACATGTGTATGCTGCATGTTTCATTTGTTGTGGTTCAGTGTCAGACAATGTTTTTATGGTTTAATACCTGCAATTTGAAAATATATATCTAAAAAGGCACAAAGTAAAAGTATAATCATGAATGAACGCCAACTTTTAATCCAACAAGGTCGAGAAATCCTTAAAGTAAAAATCTTTCAATTTAAAGTCTGTTAAGTCACAATCTAACACCGATGAGGGAACGCAGTGACTGAGGCTATGGCGTTTTCCGACGAATGCAATATGTGCAAATTTAAACAGTCAAGAAATAAAATACGCTGGATCTCTGGGAAGAGCCAAAAACACAGCTGCAATATTAGCTTATCGCCGTAAGTGAGAGATCCAAACGAAGATCTGAGAGATTATAACTTTAAAGTGCTAAAAGGCTAAAAGACCCGTTCACTTATTCATCCAAAATATTTCTCTTCCATTCAAATGGACTTTCTTTCTCTTGCTGACATCCCATTGGTTGGGAGTATTCCCGCCTTCAGCAGGAAGGATCATAATATGAAATCTCTGCCCTACAGTGACTTTAAAGAGTGTCAGCTGAAAGCTTTCACATGTAAAGTGCAGCTCTCCTGTTGTGTTGGCCCTGCAGGCTGCGGGGGCCAGAGGAGGGCCAGGCGGGGCCGGACGGGGCCGGCCTGCTGGGCCACCGGCCGCCCACAGAGAGGCCTGGCTGGGTGGGCGTCATCTATGGAGCGATTGATCCCAGCCAGGACAAAAAGTCTCCCTGTTGTCCTGCTCCACCAGCAGCAGCCCACAGAAAGTGCTCAACATATACTGCAGTATTACACTGCACTACTACAGTATTTAAAAGTACTCAATATATACTGCTGTGCTACACCACAGCAGCGGTGCATCATGGGAGTTTGGTGTGGTGGTGCAGCAGCGGTGCATCATGGGAGTTCTTCTCTCCTCTGATTCAAATGTTAAACATCAGAGTTTCTCCTGCACGCTGTTCGGCTGCCGCTAACGTCTGCTCAGCTTGTTTCTCTGAGAACTTAAGATCCAGACGTCCAGGACTAAAATCCTTCATCCTTCAAATATAGAGTTAAAAACACCAGGATGTAGAAAGTGTCTTAAAACTGGATAAACAGTCAGTTTATGAAGCTTCTGCAGACAAACACAACGCTGACGCTGCTCAGAGGGGAGACGACACCATGACAGGAGAGAGGAAACGTTACCTTCAGGAACATTACACATGTCTCTGTCTCACTACATATACAACACAGGACTGATGACACCATGACAGGAGAGAGAGGAAACGTTACCTTCAGGGACATTACACATGTCTCTGTCTCACTACATATACAACACAGGACTGATGACACCATGACAGGAGAGAGAGGAAACGTTACCTTCAGGAACATTACACATGTCTCTGTCTCACTACATATACAACACAGGACTGATGACACCATGACAGGAGAGAGAGGAAACGTTACCTTCAGGAACATTACACATCTCTCTGTCTCACTACATATACAACACAGGACTGATGACACCATGACAGGAGAGAGAGGAAACGTTACCTTCAGGGACATTACACATGTCTCTGTCTCACTACATATACAACACAGGACTGATGACACCATGACAGGAGAGAGAGGAAACGTTACCTTCAGGAACATTACACATGTCTCTGTCTCACTACATATACAACACAGGACTGATGACACCATGACAGGAGAGAGAGGAAACGTTACCTTCAGGAACATTACACATGTCTCTGTCTCACTACATATACAACACAGGACTGATGACACCATGACAGGAGAGAGAGGAAACGTTACCTTCAGGAACATTACACATCTCTCTGTCTCACTACATATACAACACAGGACTGATGACACCATGACAGGAGAGAGAGGAAACGTTACCTTCAGGGACATTACACATGTCTCTGTCTCACTACATATACAACACAGGACTGATGACACCATGACAGGAGAGAGAGGAAACGTTACCTTCAGGAACATTACACATGTCTCTGTCTCACTACATATACAACACAGGACTGATGACACCATGACAGGAGAGAGAGGAAACGTTACCTTCAGGAACATTACACATGTCTCTGTCTCACTACATATACAACACAGGACTGATGACACCATGACAGGAGAGAGAGGAAACGTTACCTTCAGGAACATTACACATGTCTCTGTCTCACTACATATACAACACAGGACTGATGACACCATGACAGGAGAGAGAGGAAACGTTACCTTCAGGGACATTACACATGTCTCTGTCTCACTACATATACAACACAGGACTGATGACACCATGACAGGAGAGAGAGGAAACGTTACCTTCAGGAACATTACACATGTCTCTGTCTCACTACATATACAACACAGGACTGATGACACCATGACAGGAGAGAGGAAACGTTACCTTCAGGAACATTACACATGTCTCTGTCTCACTACATATACAACACAGGACTGATGACACCATGACAGGAGAGAGAGGAAACGTTACCTTCAGGAACATTACACATCTCTCTGTCTCACTACATATACAACACAGGACTGATGACACCATGACAGGAGAGAGAGGAAACGTTACCTTCAGGAACATTACACATTCTCTGTCTCACTACATATACAACACAGGACTGATGACACCATGACAGGAGAGAGAGGAAACGTTACCTTCAGGAACATTACACATTCTCTGTCTCACTACATATACAACACAGGACTGATGACACCATGACAGGAGAGAGAGGAAACGTTACCTTCAGGAACATTACACATGTCTCTGTCTCACTACATATACAACACAGGACTGATGACACCATGACAGGAGAGAGAGGAAACGTTACCTTCAGGGAACATTACACATGTCTCTGTCTCACTACATATACAACACAGGACTGATGACACCATGACAGGAGAGAGGAAACGTTACCTTCAGGGACATTACACATGTCTCTGTCTCACTACATATACAACACAGGACTGATGACACCATGACAGGAGAGAGAGGAAACGTTACCTTCAGGAACATTACACATCTCTCTGTCTCACTACATATACAACACAGGACTGATGACACCATGACAGGAGAGAGAGGAAACGTTACCTTCAGGAACATTACACGTCTCTCTGTCTCACTACATATACAACACAGGACTGATGACACCATGACAGGAGAGAGAGGAAACGTTACCTTCAGGAACATTACACATGTCTCTGTCTCACTACATATACAACACAGGACTGATGACACCATGACAGGAGAGAGAGGAACATTACACATGGGTTCAGCGTGGAGGTGTTTAGGTGTTTGTCTGCAGAGGGGAAAGGTCACGGCTGCAGAGCATCTTTCACACTTTACACAGCTGAGCGGCGGTGAGGTTGAACCTACATGTAGTTTTTATTGGTGTAGATTTGATGCTGACTTTTAGGCTTTAATGGAAGTTTTGGAAACTTTTGCGCCTGAAACTTAATAAACAAACTATTTACTGCACAGATGCATGGCTGACAGGGAAACTAGAAATCAGAAACATTGTATTTTAAGTATAAATATAGTGTTTGTTTATTTACTTGGATGTGAAGAAGTTCTCTGACAGGATAGTTAGAGTAACTAGATTTAAAATGAGTAAATCCTGATTTAAAGTAAACGCAGCTCTGCTGTGCGTTTAAAAACTAAACTGTTTATTGTTTGTTTATCTACGACACAAAATACGTCAAAATTAAATTGAACTTTAGAGTAAGTAGAGGTTTACATTTAATCTTTCTTAATTTTAAGCTAATTTCAAAGTTTGGTGAATGATTTAAAGTTAAAACATGATTTAATCGGGTTTAAAAATTAATCCTTGTTGGTGCACCCCAGCCTTAATCTATAAGTAGACACGGTTAACAAAGCAGTTAAATCAAATAATAAGTAAGGAGGTATGGTGCAATCCTATATATGTTTAGTGTTTCATTCATAACAAGGCGGCTCACGTGGCGTACAAAGACTCAATATATTGACCCTGATAGACACGTATCAGCAGTCAGAGATCAAATAAACATCCTCTCGTCTGACAGCAGCTTCTGTCGGAGGCCGCAGATGTTGACGCATCTGGGAAAATGAGATTTAGCCGCAATTAGTGCGGTTAGTGACACTTCACTGTGCAGCGCTGCATCCACTGCTTTCTCATATCACGCTAATTACCATAATAATCCATCATTAAGCACATCAAAGACCTGCCGCAGCCTCTTTAACCATTAATAATGCGTGTCCATTATGAGTCTGCTCTAATGTGCATTGTGAGGGAACATATGATTTATTATCAGGATTATAGTCAGCCATCATCAGCTGACGGTGATGCTATCTGTGGTGCCTGCAGCTAAACACTGCAAACCTCCCGTCCTGCGGAGACAGATTTTGCTTTTCCCCCCAAATCATATTTGGCTGGTGAGACGGTGAATTTTGCTTTGGCAAAATTTGGAAAGCACCAACCATTGTGACCGGTGGATGAAAATGTTAATTTCCTCCCTTGATAATGATGCATGTCGTTTCCAAATGTGATTAGACAAACAGAATGGTGCGCTTGTAATGAGCTTAAGATGTTTTAAAAAATACATTACCATGCCTGCACACAGGGAATTGTAAAAGACCCCGAAGGAAACCTTTAAGGTTTTTCAGATTAAAATGCAGAGGAACCCGGGTCGTCCTCCCGAGGAACCCGGGACGGCCTCCCGAGGAACCCGGGTCGTCCTCCCGAGGAACCCGGGACGTCCTCCCGAGGAACCAGGGACGGCCTCCCGGGACGTCCTCCCGAGGAACCAGGGACGTGCTCCCGAGGAACCCGGGACGTCCTCATGAGAACCCGGGACGTCCTCCTGAGGAACCCGGGACGTCCTCCTGAGGAACCAGGGACGGCCTCCTGAGGAACCCAGGACGTACTCCTGAGGAACCAGGGACGTGCTCCTGAGGAACCCGGGACGGCCTCCTGAGGAACCAGGGACGTGCTCCTGAGGAACCCGGGACGGCCTCCTGAGGAACCAGGGACGTGCTCCTGAGGAACCAGGGACGGCCTCCTGAGGAACCCGGGACGGCCTCTTGAGGAACCAGGGACGTGCTCCTGAGGAACCAGGGACGTGCTCCTGAGGAACCAGGGACGTGCTCCTGAGGAACCCGGGACGTGCTCCTGAGGAACCCCAGGTTCAGCATTTGTGACATTGAAGAGCTCATGAGGGATGTATTCGAGCTTTGTTTGGTTATTAGAAGACAGAATAAACGTCTTCTATATTTAGCCCCTGTCTTTATGTTTATAAACATTTAAAAACAAGAGCGTGATCATTTCAGTCTCAGACACAACTTCAGCTGGTTCCCAGGTGCACGGACAGAAACGTGTTTGAAGAGGTCGATGCAGGGATATTGCTATTCCCAAATCCTTTATTTATTTTTATAATATATCTTATTGTTGTTTCTCTTTTTCTTTAATTGTATTCTAGCGTTTACATTTTTAAGAATTAGTGCACAAAACAAACGCACTTTATTTATTAACTTATGTGTTGATTTTAAAGGATTTCTAGTTCTTTTGCAAGTAAAACATTTTTTGTAAACTTAAATGAAACATAAAACTGACGTGTGATTATTGTCGTGTACGAAACATTTTCTCTTCCACATTTATGTTCCTTGATTTTTGCAATTTTTGTTTGTTTGTTTGCACAAATTCACCAAAGCAAATTCCTTGTATGTGACAACCTGCTGGGCATAACGCGCCTCCCTGGATGACCTGATATATTCTGGGGGGTCGACCTGCAGAGGCTCCAGACACTCCCCTCTAGTTGGATGATGATGAACGCTCCTGCTCGTGCCAGTCGCTCCCTGCAATGAAGAAACACCCGTTAATCAAGTAAACTATTAAAATCAGGTCAATGTCCAAAACATGGATGTTGTCCGTGCACAGGTAGCAATATTTATAAATATATATATATAAATATATATATATATTTATATATATATATATATATATATATATATATATATATATATATATATATTATATATATATATCTATATTATATATATATTTATATATATATATCTATATATCTATCTCTATATCTATATATCTATAATATATACTCTCTATCTTATATCTTCTATCTATCTATAAATCTTTTATATTTATATCTATCTCTCTCTATCTATCTCTCTCTCTCTATCTCTCTCTCTCCATCTATCTCTATCTCTTTTCTCTCTCTCTCATATCTCTATCCCTATCTCTCTCTTTATATCTCTATATCTCTATCTCTCCATTCTATATCTCTATCTATTCTCTATTTCTCTCTCTCTCTCTAGATCCTATCTCTCTCTTCTATCTCTCTCTCTATGTTTTATACTGCAGAGCGCTCACTGTACTGTCACAGAGGCTGAACGCAGTGATGTCAGAGCGACCAGACAGCTGTCTGCTCTGATCTGAGTCTGCTGCAGCCGTTCAACACTGCAGCACATACTGCTCACACACACCTCACACACACACAATCACAGACACACAACCTCACACACACACAATCACAGACACACAACCTGCTCACACACACAATCACAGACACACAACCTCTCACACACACAATCACAGACACACAACCTGCTCAAACACACATCACAGACCACAATCACAGACACACAACCTCTCACACCACAATCACAGACACACAACCTGCTCACACACACAAACCTCACAGACACACAACTCTCAAACACACAACCTCACAGACACACACATCACAGACACACAACCTCTCAAACAACACAACCTCACAGACACAACCTCACAGACACACAACCTCTCAAACACACAATATATAAATATATATATATAAATATAAATATATATATTTATTTATATTTATAATTATATATATATAAAGATACTATATATACTTACTATTATATATATATTTATATATATAATATATTTATAATTTATAAGATATATAGTTATAATATAAATATATATATATATTATATTATTTATAAATATAAATATAGATATTATAATATTATTTATATATATATATATATATATATATATATATAATATATATACACAACACAAATATATAAATGCTAGCTTGACAAACTGAATATGATGAGTCTCGCTCCTTGAGGAACAACACAAGCAGTATGTGTAGTGTGTTGGTTAATAATGCCCTGATGATACTGTAAATATAACACGCTGCAGGATGCTTTTATAATTAAAACCTGAACATTTTTAAAATAGCCACACACTTCTCCCCTCCAAAAGGAGAGGAGGAAGATCAGGCAGCCATGTGAGGAAGAGTCTGCAGCATCCTGCCAACAGCCTGTCCGGCCGTGGTCTTTAGTCTGACTCATCTGACTCAGGTGGTCTGATCGCAGCGCTGCAGGAGTCTCACTGAGGTCGTCTGGGGGGTTTCTGAACCAGCGTCAGCGCCACGCTCATCTTTAACCCGTGACCCGCTCTGCTGTCTGCTCAGTTACACTTCACAGTTTGCTCATTTAGCTCGCTGGGCTCCTGCAGCTCGCCTTCGCAGGTTTCTGCAACAACAAGAGAAAGTTTCACTACCTTGTAAACACACAGTCAAAACAAAACATGAAGCCATCTGGGCTTCAGCTCAGCATGCTGGATGATGTGTGCTCTTATTTAGTAAAGGTTTACAGCCATTATATCTATATATATTGTTTATTATATCTAAAGAATAAACATGTACTGTGTTAATGACCTGAGGGGAATTTAAAGTCTACGGTGTAGAGCTGCAACCAACACGTATTTTATTACCGATTAATCTGCAGATTATTTTCTTGATTCATCGTTTGAATGTATATAACAATATTTAAAAATGTCCATCACAGCTTCTCAAAGTCAGAGAGAAATCTTTAGACGTCTAGAGTTGTGAACATATTCACTTTAATATGATATAAAACAGAGAAAAGCAGGAAATCTACATATTTGAGAGACATTTTTGCACGAAAAATATATAATATATTTCTATTATATATATATATATATATATATATATATATATAATATATATATATATATATATATTATATATATATATATATATAATATATATATATTATATCTTTCTTTATATTATATATATATATATAATATATAGTATATATATATATAGATATATTATTATAATATAAAAATCATCTATATCCTCCGCTCTCTCTATCCCTCATATCCTCTCCTCCCCTCTTATCCCTATATCTCTCTCTCCCTCTCCCTCTCTTTCTCTCTCTCCCTCCCCTCCCTATCCCTCTATCCTCTCCTCTCGATTCTCTCTCTCTCTCTCTCTCTATCTCTCCTCTCTCTCTCTCGTCTCTCTCTCTCCCTCTCTCTATCTCTACTCTCTCTCTTCTCTCTCTCTCTATATCTCTATGATTATATGCTCTCTATTATATATATCTATTTTACTTTAGGTCTATTTTGCTGCTCCTACTTCTAGTATTTTTACACTAGTGTTGCTTCCACCTCTGAATGAGTCCACTTTGCCGCACTGTGCTCCTCAAGGTCCTTTTGGGTCATTGGAACATCTTGTTTCGTCTCAGCCAGCGTCCCTGAACTCTCCAGAGAGTCTCATCACCTCCTCAGAGCGTGTGGCTCTCCATCACGGCGAAGGAAGACGTACAAAGAGCCTCAGGTTGTATCCGGGCAGCGGCTGGCCGAGAGCGACTGATTACAATAACACTCATGCTTTTTAACACGATGCTAATTAGCTCTGGGTGAGAGTATATTGTGATGGTGCCATTTGTGAGATATTAGCATCAGATTTGAATCCTTTTAATGCTCAGGTGTGTGTGGAGGCTGTGGATAAAAGCAACACACATCACTTTTGGTGCATCGGGTCAAAGACAATGAAACCACAGGCGAGAAAAGAAAAGAGAAATTAAGTGCAAACTGTGATTTTAAAGCCTGGTGCTGTTTTGATTTGGTTTAAAAACTAAATAAAAGAACAATTATTGGTATTATTGACCTTTTTCCAACTAATTGTGGGAAAAGGGTCACAGCTGATGTGTTTAAAACCCTCTTAATAATCCTCTGACTGTCCATATGTCCTGCAGCCAGACACGGATGTGATAAACATGCACAGCACCATCTCTTCCAGTAATTGGAAACATTGGGAGGTCAGCTCAATTTCCAGAGACGTGTCAGAGAATAAAAAGCCCGCCTCGCCTCGACCCTCACATGCATTTAAAAAGCGTCGCAGCTCGTGGTCATGATCACGCTGCAACAAAACTAATATTCTGTTTATCAAGACAACAGCATCCACAGCAGAGGGGCTGCTGAAATGTCTCCACGGATATCAGACAGGCCGAGTGTGCCAAGACGCTTTTGATTTTATTATTTTTATATTTCTTTTTTACGACAGCACAGTCTAGTTTTTGAGGAAGCCTATTACTGTCCTCCCACACACACCCATCAGTAGCAGGCGCACCACGACCTCAATAACCCTCCACACACACATTTAGAGGCTGGTTCAGTCCCCTGGAGACTCCAGTCATCCACTCAGGCACCGACACACTACTGCCCCCCAGAGGCTGAATCACAAACTGCAGCTACAGCACAAGGACTATTTCAAGGACTTTCAAGGAGCATTTTGATTTTATTTTACATTCCGAGCAAGAATATTTCACTTTTTACTTCCCTACACTTCCGTGACAGCTGCAGTTATTTTATAAAAGGTTTAAGCATAAAAAATATTATTTATTTTGACAGTAAATACTCTAAAAGTAAAAGTACTCATTCAGCTGTTCACCAAGAGATCAATAAAGTCTTATCTCTATAATAAAACAGAAATTATTAGCCAGTTTTATTTTGTATTAATTATCTGAATCTGCAAAATAACTTAAGCTATCAAATAAATAAATATTTCCCTCTTTAGAAGAAATAAAGCATTACATTTAAATACTTCAAAATGTTACTCAAGTAAAAGTATTATCAGTATTTAAAAGTATTCAATAAATCAATAAATATTTAGTTATTATTAAATAGAATTGAGTAAAAGTACTTGTTTTGGCAGTGAAATGTCCTCGATGACTTATAATTATATATTTATTAATAATTAAATAAGTCCTCACAAGGTCAGTAAAAAAAACACGCATTAAACTCAATCTGTTATTTGTGTGATAAACATTTAATTATGTTTTTTGACCAATAAGATTAAAATACTGATTCTGTGTTAGAAGAGAAAAAACTATTTTAATCATTTAGTTTAGAGAAAAACAACCTCAACAAGGCTTTCCATCCAGACGCCACGCAAAACAACGAATACGGAGAAAAGTTTGGCATGAAAACTGAAAACAAAGACTTCTATAAATATATAAATATATATAAATAAATATATAAATATATATATATATTTTTTTTAAAAATATATATATATATTTATATTATATATATATATAAATATAAATAAATATATATATTTATAAATAAATATATTTATAAATAAATATATATATCATAGTAAATATAATATATATATATACTATATATCTATCTCGAAATCCCTAGCTATATCTTTCTAATCAAATATATATCTTTATAAATAAATATATATCTAACTCATATCTTTCTCCTCCCTCTATATTTCATACTCCCCATTCTCCTATTCTCTATTTCTACCTCATCTCTATCTCTTTCTCCCTCCCTCTCTATATCTCTATATCTCTCTCTCTCTTTCTCTCCCATCTCTTCTCTCATCTCTCTCCTATCTTCTCTCTCTCTATCCTCTCTCTCTCTCTATCCCTCTCTCTCTCTCTCTCTCTCTCTCTCTCTATCTCCTCCTCTCTCTCTCTCTCTCTCTGATCTCCTCCCTCTCCCTCTCTCTCAGTTCTCCCTCCCTCCCTCTCCCTCTCTCTCTCTTCTCCTCCTCTTCTCTCTCTTTTTTCTCTCTTTTCTCTCTCTCTCTCTCTCTCTCTCTCTCTCTCTCTCTCTCTCTTCTCTCTCTCTCTCTCTCTCTTTTTCTCCTCCCTCTCTCTCTTTCTCCCTCCCTCCCTCTCTCTCTCTCTCTCTCTCTCTCTCTCTCTCTCTCTCTGTCTCTGTGTCGGCCGCTTCAATCCCAACACCTTCGCACGGCTTTAAAAAGGAGCCTCAGCTTGACAGCTGTCGGCGCAGTAAAGGATTACAGTGCGTCTAAAAAGAGGCACTTCTTCATCACAAGTCAGTTCATCTTCATCAGTATTAAAAGTGATGAAATCTAACACTAAGAGAGGCTGTGACAGGTTACATCTCTTTGTCCGTCTTCTAAATCTGCGTTTGGAAACTAATTCAACACAAACCGTCTCGCCATCAGAGCGTTTCCCAGGTCGACTTTCAGCGTCGCGTTCTCACGTCGAGGCTTCTTTGTGTGTTGGGAGAAACTAGAGTGAAAGATATTCCTGGACTTTCCTTCACACGCCACCGGTCAAGAGTTAATAAAGTGCTCAGCGGCGCCAGGTGAGTTCATGGGTTAGGGTTAGAGCCGAACATATCCGAGTCTTTAAACCAATAAAAAACAGCTTTCCAATCGGATTCAAGAACTAAAGGATCTTTTCTGGCTTACTTAAAGCAAATGTTTACAATAAATCTTTATAAATACAGCGTTGTGTCAAGAGAAGCACCTGACTTTAGCGAAACAGCAAGCGGTTACTCAGACCTTAAGACGTGTTGAGATGAATGTGCCGCATTAAAACAGTTAAAAGCTGAGTGTGTGGATTAAAGTGTTCAGTCAGTGTGTGTTTTCTTCTCCTGCGTCTGAAGGAGGGTGCGTTCGGTCTTTGTCCTCGTTAGAGTCTATGGGTGCTGCTGGGGGGGTGGGGTTTGGTTGTGTGGGTGTTTCTGTGTCGTCATCGCTCTGGTTTCTGCGTGGCATCGCCACCGCCTCGTGCTCGGCCGACGCCTGCTCATTAGGTACCTGGCAACAGGAGGAACAAACAGTAACAGTGTTTGTATTTAAAGAGCAGTCACAGAGATGCTAACACGTTAGCTTCTCTACTTACTGACCGTCTTCTGCACGCAGCAGGACCAACATGGCCGCCAGAGGGTGGGGTCGGGGGTGACATCACCGGGGGAGTAATTAAGGCATGCATGGAACAACGCATAGCGCCATCGAGGCGTGGGAGGTTCGCAAACACGTATGCATGCATGTACACGCCCACATACCACACACACACACACACACACACACACACACACACACAGTGAGTCACTGTAATCACTACATGCATCAACACACACACACAGTGGAAACCCTGGACGCCCCCCCACTAACACACACTAACACACACTAACACACACACAGTAATTTTCCATTGACCTTCGCACGCAAAAACATCTCACCTTTCTTCAGAGTGTGTGTGTGTGTGGGCAGCCGGGTAGAGGAGGAAGTGAAAGAGGAGGTTAGTGTGAGGTAAGTCTCAGACGCTCCAGAGTAAAGAGAATTCGTGTTATTGAAAACAGCATTTAAAGACATTTCTCTAGTTTGTCCTAAACGGGACACCGTCTGATTCACGTAACAACGTTTACTCCTTTAACTACGACACTAAACATGTTTAAATGTGTTCACCTGAAGCGGTTGAGTCTCTGTAGGCGGTCCGCCGTTCTTCGTCATGTTCATCATCTCCTTTATCTGGACGATGGCGAAGGCGATGGTGACCCAGGGGGCGCCAGAGAGCACCCAGGCGGGCCTGGTCACGTCCTCCTGATCCTCCTGGTGTTTGGTCTTCTTGACGGGCAGCACGGCGGCCGTGCGAGCCGGGGAGGGGCTGCCGGCGTCGGTCTGGCTCTGCACCAGGTCGATGGTGGCGATGGGAACCGGGCTGGAGGGGACCGGGATGTTCTCAGCCAACATTTTGTCCTCTGAGAGAAGACGAGAGGAAAAGAATCAAACTTCAGATTCAGATCTGGTGGACGAACGCTGAACAATACAGACGTCTGCCGTCTGCACGAACTGTTGAACGCGTGCACATCCTATAAATGTACAAGTCGTTCCCACCTGTGCCCTCACTGTCTCCAGTCAGGAACTGGATGAAGGCGAAGATGAGGAGGATGACGAGGGAGGCCATGCCGATTCCTCTGAACGTCTCTGCAGCACCTGCAAAGCAAACGGGAGGAAAGCTGTAAGTATTACAGCGCACTGTCCCTTTAAGCGTCAGTCACAGCTGGAACACTCCGTACCAAAGTAGTTGACAAACACTCCTCCCACCATGGCTCCACAGCCGCGGCCCAAGCCGAGGTGCAGGCCCTGCAGGATGCCCTGCGCCGACGTCCTCAGGGCCGGAGGCACCGCCGCGCTCAGGAAGGAGATACAGGCGGCCCAAACGGAGGCGTGGCTCACACCTGGAGGACACACACGGGTCAGACACGGGTCGCAGGGAGGATTCCATCAGCGTCGTTACAGTAACTCAATATATTAATACACAGTATTAATAATTGTTATATAGTTTGTCCACTATATATATATATATATATATATATATATATATATATATATATATATATATATATATATATATATATATATATATATATATATATATATATATATATATATATATATATATATGTTTGGTCACTATGTAAACTATGTACACCCACAAAAGTAATATAGTATAATGAGTGATAATCTGCCAACGTGCTGAACTAGTTCTCACTTTGTGTATTCGGTGAGGCGGCGGTGTTTCCTCAGGGCGTCTCACAAACACGCTGCAGGAGTTGTTCCACACCAGATGAGTATGGTGCTCACACTCATCTGGTGCTTTTAAATTACTCATTGCATCAAATCCCTCCATGTGATTATTAAATGTAACAATACTGATAATCTTTCTGCAAATATTCACTAATAATAAACCAAAGACTTTATTTTAAAGGTTCCAGTTTCATAGAAACGTTTGAGTAACGTGGAGACGAAATGTTATCGAAAAGTATTAATGGATTTGTTCACTCCTGTTCATATTTAATATTTATTTTGTATATTTCTCCTGTCTCCAGTATGAACTTAATCCAGTGATGGTTGTCTGAACGTTACAAATCAATTTAAAATAAATATATATATATAAATAAATAAAAAAATATAAAAAAAAATAATAAAAAAAAAAATATATATATATATATATATATATGTATGTAAATAAATATATATAAATATATATATATATAAATAAATATATATAAATAAATATATATATATAAATATATATATAAATAAATATATATATATATAAATAAATATATATATATATATATATATATAAATAAATAAATATAAATAAATAAATATAAATATATATATATATATTTAAATATTTTATTTTTCTCCCGTTATAAGGAGCTTGTAACTCACACTGAATCTAATCCCAAAGGTGTGTGTTCAGATTCTGAGCAGCAGAACGATGTTTGATACTGCAAAGGTCGTTTCAGGCGACGTGCTGAGAGAAACTCTGGGATCATTGTAAATGACTTGTTGATAATAAAACAGGCTGAAGTGTTAGCTGTCGCAGGAAAAGGACCGTCTGATAAGCGCCCACTTAGACAAACACAGCCGCTTCCTGTCCCCACGGTCCTAGCTGCCACAGCTGCCACAGCCGCCACTCCCTGCAGACGGAGAAATGTTACCTTGAAGGACCTCCATGGGCAGCACGGTCCACGCGCTCTTCAGGTAGGAGATGTACAGGTAGCGAGCGGTGTTGCAGGCCAGGCCGATGTACAGCACCCTGACAGGGAACAGATGGAGCACAGGGTGTAAATATCAAAACAATTTCAATATGCACAGCTGTCCTCCTCTCCTCTCTGGGTTTGTACACAACTCATCAAATATAACACAGGAAACATTACATATTACACCTTTATGTTTTTTAGGGCTGCAACTAAGGATTACTCATCAGCTGACAGCATTAAGTGGTAAACAAATTACCGTTATAATTAACCAGAGCCCAAGGTGACGTGTGGAAACAGTCCAAAAGCCCACACACACTCAATGTACTGACACGTATCACAAAACAACGCTTTAAATCTTTACATTTCGCTTAAAATATTCTCAAAACGATGAATTGTTTATCCAAATAGTTGCCAAGTAAAGAAACCAAGTTTGTGTTTAATGTCTTAAAATGTTCTCACAGCTTCCTGACATTTTCTTATTTGCTGAGTGGCGTCGCTCTCACCAGGACAAACAAAGCCTGAGCACGACACACCCTCCGAACATTCACTTGTTCATCAGCTGATTATTTCAATGTTTGTTCGCCCAAAGAAGCTCCGCTGAGCACAACACACACATGATGCATGTTGGAGTCACTAAAGACTCAGAGCACCTGCAGCGACTCATTAACGTCCTCTCGTCTAGAAGCAGATGGACGAGCACGAGATGATAAGAACCTGCATTCTGCCGTCACTTTGTGCTCCGCCTCAAACCTTTCACTAAAGCAGGAAGTGTGTTTCCTTCTCAAGACTGAACAACAACAAGAATATTCTTGTGAGATTAACTGGCTGACCACTGAGAGTAAAACAGACTCACACTTAATGTCTCAGCTTTACTACCTCACCTCTGATTTCTCATGCGTAGGTGACGGTTGTTGAATGATGAATGAAAACTTATTACATGTGTGTTGAAAGGATTTGCTCCACCTTCACTTGCAGAGAGTGAGATGAGAACACCACTCTCGTGTCTGTACAGCTAACATGACGCAGCCGGTTAGCTTAGCTTAGCACAAAGACTGGAAACAGAGGGAAACAGCTAGCTTGGATCTGTTCAAATGCAACAACATCCACCTAATCTCCCATTAGTGAACACGTTACATCTCGTTTGTACAAAGACCGACGAGTAAAAACCTAAAACGTGGTTTAACGTGTCGAGCTGTAACTTTGTCTCCCTGAACTCTTAATGCTCCGTAAACTCAAGCAGAGGTAATAAAACACAAACAAGTATCTTTCAGACTTCTAGCACATAAAATGCTCTCTTGGTTTGTGATGAATATGAGGCAGCAGCAGAGCAGCATCAGAGCAGCAGCCGTAGCAGCAGCAGCACCAGAGCAGCAGCAGCAGCCGTAGCAGCAGCCGTAGCAGCAGCAGCAGCAGCAGCAGAGCAGCAGCAGCAGCAGCAGAGCAGCAGCAGCAGCAGCAGCCGTAGCAGCAGCAGCAGCAGAGCAGCAGCAGCAGAGCAGCAGCAGCAGCAGCAGCAGCAGCAGAGCAGCAGCAGCAGCAGCAGCAGCAGAGCAGCAGCAGCAGAGCAGCAGAGCAGCAGCAGAGCAGCAGAAGAGCAGCAGCAGAGCAGCAGCAGAGCAGCAGCCGTAGCAGAGCAGCAGCAGCAGAGCAGCAGAGCAGCAGCAGCAGAGCAGCAGCAGCAGCATTTACTTAATTAATCCTTTTGAAAACACTCCCTTCCCTTTTACTTCACCTCCTGTTGACTCAGGAGTTGTTTGAGCGCAGATGTTGCAGCTGAAATATAACACCGTGCTCTCAAATGTCCCTGCAGCCCGCGAGGTCCGAACCCAAATTCACAAAACCCCCCCCGAGCATCAATGACGGCTTTGTCTCGAACTCTCAGAGGACGGACTGCTCAGTGTGAAGCACGAAGAAGGTTTCCTGTCCAAAGTCTGCTTTAAGGAGTTTAACTGAACCGGTTCACAGGTTTAGGATAAAGCTTTGTTATTATGATATTAAAACATAACACTCAGTTAAAGATGTCGTACCTGACGTGTCCGACCAGCTCGATGAACTTGTGGCTGGTGAAGTAGGCCGCGAGCTCGGAGATGTGGCTGAGGACGGAGCAGACGCCGAACAGCGTGGTGGTGCCCTGCAGGTCCTCTAAGTGCCAGTACAGGAAGGTGAAGACGAAGCCGTAGCCGAAGCCCATGAACCAGGCGACGAACAGGACGGAGCCGTAGCGCACGGTGCAGAGGAGCCTCAGCAGGTCGCTGTAGTGGAACTCCTGAGCGGCGTCGGGGCCGCTGGGAGTTTGGTCCGAGGAGTTGGACTGAGGTAACGCTCTCGGGCCGCCGTCCTCCACCACCCGCTCTGGAACCTCCTGCTGGTAGTCGCCACCGTTTTCAAAGTAAAACTGAGTGGCAACGACTAACGCCACACCCATCAGCACACCGAAGACGATGAAGGCGATCTTGTAGTTGTGGAGGCGGAAGTCGGGCACGATGCAGCCCACGCCGTCGATCGCCACGGTGATGTGCGTGTGGTCGATCCAGATGCCCACCAGCAGCATGGCCAGACCCCAGCCCAGGGAGCCCCACATCCTCTGCAGGCCGTAACGGTCGCGGGCCTTACCGAGGTACTGCAGGGTCACGGTGTCCACGATGGTGACGGCGGGAGCGCTGAAGAACTCGCCCACGATGATGACGAGCAGGATGAGCAGGAAGATGCTCTCCACCTGGTCCTTGTCGTAGATGATCTGGTACTCCTTGGCTGTGGTTGGAGTAGGGGAGATTGTGGTGGTGGTGGTGGGGAGGGTGGTGTTTGGCATGAACTGGGTGGTGTTAGACGGCTTGAACGGAGCGGAAGTGGCGTTGGCGTCTGTGCTTCGCTGGTGCCTGTGGAGCACGCTTAAATAAGAGTCCAGGATCTCAGGAAGCCCAGGGAGGTCTAGAAAGCTCCGGCGACTTCTGTTGTGGTTGCTGAAGTTGCTCTGCGTTGTGAAGTTATCGTGCGGGAGAGTCGTCATCACAGGCGCCAGCGTCGTCATCGGGGGATCTGCAGTTTTCTCCTCACACTTCATCTCCGCCGGTTTGACAAAGCCGATGCCGCAGTTGAACATCAACCAGCACAGAACAGAAAACAGCAGGACGGCCTTCCCTTTCTTGAAGCGGTCGGCCACTATGCCCCAGAAGGGGGCGCTGCAGAACTCGATGAAGTAGCGGATGCCGACGAGCAGCCCGCTGCGTGTGGCCGACATGCCGAGCTGCTTGTAGTACAAGGCCAGCAGAGGGTGCAGCGAGCCGTAGGCGGCGTAGAAGAAGAAGTAGAAGACTTTGGAGATGAGGAGGTGGCTGTTGATGCGGAGGCACATCCTCTCGCAGCAGTCTATTGAGTCGGGCTGCGGGGCCACCGGTTGCTCGGGCGGCGAGTCCGAGGTGGGCGGCGTCGTCTCAGAAACACCCGCCTGCCGCTCCATCGTGTCGTACGGCTCGGCCAACACATACTTCCTCTTCTGCTCCTCCTCATCGTCTGACAAAATGGCAACCTTGTCGTCAGCTGGCATATCTGAAAGATAAAGAAATGAGAGCGGCACCGACGCTCAATAACCAAATGAGGCTGAATGGAGTCAGGGTGATAACGTCCTCTACTGTAAATATAACACGTGTATTTAAACAACAGCTGATCCCACAGGCGAAGGGGTTTCAGCAACACGTCTTAGTCTGGCATTAGTAAAGCAACACGGATCTTTAAGGGCTGCAAACAGTTATTAAATTCCTTTATTTGTGTAGTAATACAAATTAGAAGTGAGATTAAGGGATGATTACTGTACTAAACAAACACAGACGACAGGATGTTTTAACATCAGGTCATATACAAACAACACTGCACTAGATTAATGCAATGTTTATCTCCAAACATACTAAACTAAATCTATAAATGAGAATCTGAGTTGATAAATACACTGATGTAAATGCATTATTTAGGTTTGTCCGTTTGATTATATATATATATATATATATAGATATAGATATATACACACTCTGTGGGTTTTATATGTTTATAAATGTTGAAATCATCCCTAACGACCGCTGCAGGTCCTCGGACCCACGTTTGAAAATAGCCTCTGGCTGTCACCAATGGTCCTATGCGGAAGTAATCGGTATCTTGAACAAAGCTTTGTTATTTTAGCCGTAAAACAAACCAAATACAATACATTTAAATGTAGAAACTGAAGTAAATTACCCAAAATGGCGTTTCTAATTTACAAACCCACAGAAAACAGGTTAAACGAGGCTGTAAATGACCCTTAACGAGGTCTCTTCTGTCACTTAGACGTGTGTAACCTACATTAAACATATTTAAAAGATTAACACCACAGTTCAAACACAAACCACATGTATTATTATTATTATTATCTTACCTGCTCAGGTCACTGCTCCCATTAAACTATGACTGCGCAGTTTCTGTTCAATTTCTCTCCTTTGTCGGACATTTTCCGCGGAAAACGTGTCAAAAATACGATAATAATGTTTGAATGTACCGTAAGTGTTGATGTGTTAAATGTAATGTGAATGTAAAGTGTTCTCCGGCTCTGCTCTTTGTATTGAGAACAACAGCAGCTCGTCAAACCGGAGCTCCCACCTGTCCCGACCAACCGTCAAGTCTGCCATGATGGACGGCACGGCTTCCGGCCCACGCTTTCAAAATAAAAGTCACTGTTATTGTTTTATTATTGAAAATGTGAAAGGATGTATTTATTTTAATGTATCTAATTTAAATGTAATGTTGCATACAGTACAGTAGCTGCACAATACAATATAATTAACTTATTTTTACTGTTAGTTGAAAGACTAAAAAAAGTTGCATTTCCTGTTAATAGCACTTCTGCGTAATAAAAGCTGTAATAATTAGATTAAAAGATTAGATTTTAAACTAAATTTCTTACAATTTTACACCTAATCAAGTAATTCATGAAGCATTATTAATTGACAAAAATACTTATTAAATAATAATAATAATAATAATAATAATAATAATAATAATAATAATAATAATAATATTAATAATACTTAATTAAAGCCCTATATTCAATATTTATTCCGGCCCTATTTCACTTGTATTTTGTGTATTTGTATGTATTAATATACTTTGCCAATAAATTAAATTCTAAATGATTTCCCCAGACAGATGACGCTTTTATTGTGACGATATCCGGTCGTCTTCCGTGTTAAATCCTTTCACGTTGATGCAGAGCGACTCCGCCTAAAGGTCTCCAGGGTGTCTAGTAAAAAGGGGAACTTCCATCAATCACAGTGAAAACATATAAAACAGTAATTCTGTTTAAAATGAGTTTCTACAACTATTAATGTAAAACAGTAAAACAATAAAAGAGTGAACTCACCACTGAGCAGCACAGATAAGCAGGTAGATGTCCCTACAGTGTTATTATGGGATATTACAGCAACTGTAATAATAATAAACATTAAAACATTAAAAACTATTATTATTAAACCGAATTTGATATAATTATTTTTAAAGCAATACAGCTGTTTTACCTGCAGGGGGCGCTGAAGACTTCCACGTAACATTGAAACAGCTTATCTTAAATAATAAGTTTTAGTCAATAAAATGTCACAATATCACATTTAATGTTTTCCAAACTTCAGGAACATTAAACACAAACTGTAATTTACCACATAAACAATCATTCAAACATTTAAGATATAAATAAACCCTTTTCTTTAATATACCAGTAAGAAAGTAAAAGTGTTTATGAAGCAGATGTATTAGAATAATTCCCTCTAAACTGTTTAGATGTTTGAGTTATATTTAGTGTGATCAGATGTTCCTGTGGGGTTAAAGTAACGATAGTAATTTACATATAGAGTGTAAAAAAGAAGCTTAATCGGGACTTCAGAAGGAAACAGAAGAAAGATTCAGTAGTCCGACTCTTCTGAAAGCTCTCCCTGCTGCGGCCAGTGCTTCCTCCTTTTCTCCTTCTTCTTCCTACTCCTCTCGCCCATCAGTATGGCGGCCAGCACGGTTATCACCACGGTGATGGTGATGATGAGCACGGTGATGGTCTCGGCGAGGCACAGCTCCGTGTCCATCAGCCGGTAGTCCTTGAGGACCGGCGGCTCCTCGCAGGTCAGGTTGTAGTAGTCGTCCAGGAAGAGCCTCTGGATGCTCTGCAGCTTCCGGAAAACTCTCTGCAGGTCGCAGTCGCAGTTCCACGGGTTCTCCTCCAGCAGGATGTGGGTGCTGTAGGTGCGGATGCTGAGGAACGTCTTGAAGTAGACGGTGGACATCTGGTTGTTGACCAGGTTGAGTAACGACATGCTGGTGAGCGGCTTGAAGACGCCCGTCTCCATCTTGCTGATCCGGTTCCCGGCCAGGTTGAGGACCTCCAGGGAGCGCAGCATGGAGAAGATGCCGCTCCGCAGAGACGTTAGCCGGTTGTCCTGCAGGTGGAGCTGCCGTAGGCTGCTCATGGGGGAGAACGACCTCACCTGGATGGTGCGGATGCTGTTGCCGGTCAGGTTTAACCTCTGGAGGCCGTCCAGGTGCAGGAAGCTGCGGCTGTGCAGGCCCGTCAGGCGGTTGTGGGCGAGCTGCAGCTCCCGCAGGAAGGCCAAGCCGAAGGAGAAACCTTCAGTCAGGGTGGAGATCCGGTTCCACCTCAGGTCCAGTTTCTGCAGGAACTCCAGCTGAGAAAAGCCCCCGTCCTCCACCACGCTGATGTTGTTGTTCTGCAGCAGCAGGATTCTGAGCTTGCGGTTTTTGTTGAAGGAGCCTTCGGGGATGACGGAGATGAGGTTGTCCGAAAGGTCCAGGAGGTCGGTGTAGGGGGGGACTCTGGCGGGCAGCTCGGTGAAGAGCGCCCGAGAGCAGATGGTGAACTTCAGATCTCCTTGACAGTTACAGCCCGGCTCACACCAGCTGCTGTGAGACCTGGAGGACGCCTTCGTCACCACCAGGAGGAGGAGGAGGAGCTCCTTCATGGCTCCAAAGCGCTCTGAAAACAAGAATATTCAGAATATAGAGAGCAATGAAAGTGGAACGTTTGGTGTGTTCCTGCATGTAGTTAGTGTAGCGTGTATAACATGAGCTGTGAGTGACATGTGAACAAAGCCCTCTGCACAAAGCTTCAGAATATAGAGAGGAATGAAAGTGGAACGTTTGGTGTATGTAAGTGCTGCTGAAGTGGAGACTTCTGCTGAAGAGTGTGAGAAAAAACAGTAAAATCTCTTTTGTCTCACCAGCAGCTGCTCCCGTGTCGTCCTGTTACCTGCTGACAGTCGTCAACATGCGGCCGGCGGCAGGTGGAGACTGGGCATGATGGAGGGAGGGAGGGCAGGTTGTCACCGAGCGATGGAAAGAGACACAGAGAGGAGGGAGAGCTTGTCAATTATTCACCCTGCAGCGCCGGCGGAGTGGGAGGGGGTTATAAGGGGAGCTTTAAGAGATTGAAGAAGAAACTGGGACACAGATCTGATTGATTGCATTTGGGGGGGGGGGGGGGGGGGGGGGGGGTTATCTCCATGTTTATTTATAGATACAGCAAAAGAGTCAACAAGTGTTTTTTTATACAATATTATATTAAATAAGATATTTTATAGACATTATTTAATTGAAATTTTATTCTACTTTATTTATCACTTATTTTATTGTATTTATGTTGAAACATTTTATTCTATTTAATCTTTATTTTATTAATAACTGTTTTATTGTATTTATGTTGAAACATTTTATTCTATTTAATCTTTATTTTATTAATAACTGTTTTATTGTATTTATGTTTAAACATGTTATTATATTTAATCGTTATTTTATTAATAACTATTTTATTGTATTTATGCTGAAACATTTTATTTTATTTCATTAATAACTACGTTTTATTCTATTTTATGTATTTATTGGGTATTAATTAATTAATTGTGAGGTTTTAACAATATTAATAGTTTGATATTGTTGTGATAGTTGTATCTGTTGATTTTATTATTATCTTTAATTTAAATGTCACGTAGGAAGATTTTTCCTTTTACTTAAGAATAAAACCAAACATGAGAACCTTAAAGAAATTGAAGGTACATGTTGAACCTCTGACAGGTGTGGAGGTGTGTGTTACAGGTGCAACACACACCTCACAGTGACAGAGGTCAAAGGTCAGAGCCTGCTCTCGATGCATTACATCAGCTGAAGAAAGAAATATGAAGGTTTGATATAAGTGAATGAGAGAGGGAGAGTAAGACAAACAGGTGAATGAAAGTGTAAGAAGGTAAAAGATGCGGTGACTCGTCACTGACATAATGTGACATTATTTATTCCCATCTGTAGGATGGACGGGGGTGTTCGGGACATGAGCGGACCTGTTGGTCACAGAGAGACAGATTACACTAATGCCGTGTAAATCCCCGGCCCAGATAAACCTCTCTGCAGCGCCGGACATCCACCTCCATTAATCCAGGAGTTTGTAGCGCTTTAACACGGCTTCTGTTTGGAGTCAACTAAGATATTAGTTTGACATTAAACATTAAACATTAAAAACTAAAGAAACTCTTGTGTTTAAAAGATATAATGAGTTTCTGCACCGCTCAGTTCTTCTTCTTCTGTCTCTTTACACACGGCGGCTTTCACTGCTCATGCTCAGTTCTTCTTCTGCACTTTATGATTATTAATAATAATCACAAAGAGCATTTGTTTTGTGGAGACGTGTCAGTGCCACGGAGACGTGTCAGTGCCACGGAGACGTGTCAGTGCCACGGAGCAGGTTCCTCTCACAGGTATTGGGTGTCTGCAGGGATCCAGTTTCACCGCAGCCTTTGAGTCGAGCGGGAGAATCGAGCAGCAGCTGGAAACTCCTTCAGTTACCTTCCTGCTGCGCTCTGCTGCATTACACCACATGTGTTCGGGGAGGGGGGGGGGGGGTCCTGGAAACACAGGAACGTCACGTTTTATCTACTGCTATTACTACTTTACCTTGTAAGAGTATTTCTATGTAGTATTACTACTGTCACTGAAGTATGTCATCCACTGTTTACATGAGAAGTTTTTATTATCCATGTGATCATGATCCCACTACAGATAATCTACATCACAAGGTGTGTGTGTGTGTGTGTGTGTGTGTGTGTGTGTGTGTGTGTGTGTGTGTTTCTGTGTTTTCTCCGAGAGCAGCAGGATTACAGTGAGACAGTGAAGCACATGAAATGAAGACGCTAATCGTTAATCCCTGCGGACTACAGGGATTACCTCTGCTGGAACATTAAAGTCCATCTTCATCTCACTTTCACTGCTTTTCTTATTAGTTTCTCTTTGTTGTTTTCTACATGTAGTTCCTTTACCTTTAAATATATATATATTTATATATATAAAACAGGGCTTCAACTAATTATCATTATTTTCGTCATTGATTAATTGTTTGGTCGATAAATAAATAAATACATAAATACATAAATACATAAATAGATAAATAGATAAATACATAAATAGATAAATAAATAGATAAATACATAAATACATAAATACATAAATAGATAAATACATAAATACATAGTTAAATAAATAAATAGATAAATAGATAAATAAATAAATAAATAAATAAATAAATAAATAGATAAATACATAAATACATAGATAAATACATAGATAAATACATAGTTAAATAAATAAATAGATAATAGATAAATAAATAGATAAATAAATAAATAGATAAATAGATAAATAAATAGATAAATAAATAAATAATAGATAAATAGATAAATAGATAAATAGATAAATAGATAAATAGATAAATAGATAAATAGATAAATAAATAAATACATAGATAAATACATGAATAGATAAATACATAGTTAAATAAATAAATAGATAAATAGATAAATAGATAAATAAATAAATAAATAGATAAATAAATAAATAAAGATATAGATAAATAGATAAATAAATAGATAAATAGATAAATAGATAAATAGATAAATAAATAAATAAATAGATAAATAAATAGATAAATAAATATATAGATAATATATAGATAAATAAATAGATAAATATACAGATAAATATATAGATAAATAAATAGATAGATAAATAATATAGATAAATAAATAGATAAATATACAGATAAATATATAGATAAATAAATATATAGATAAATATATAGATAAATAAATAGATAAATAGATAAATAGATAAATAAATAGATAAATAGATAAATATATAGATAAATAAATAGATAGATAAATAAATATATAGATAAATATATAGATAAATAAATAGATAAATAGATAGATAAATAGATAAATAAATAGATAAATATATAAATAAATAATAAATAAATAAATAAATAAATAAATAAATAAATAGATAAATAAATAAATAGATAAATAAATAGATAGATAAATAGATAAATAAATAAATAAATAAATAAATAAATAAATAAATACATACATAAATAAATAATTAAATAGATACATTCTTGTCAAATTTAATTAAACATGGAGACATTTTTTTCCCGCTGCTTTTGAGGAATAACATCTTTATTTGATTGTGTGGAACCACGTTAATGTCCCTTGAGTGGGTTTGTAGTTATGTCTTTTTCTTCTTCTAGTTTCTCTCGATGTTTGCGATACTTGACTTTATATTGAAACTTGAAAAGTAAGACAGGCATCACATTTGAGATGATGTACGCGGAAAATCTATTTTGTCAATGGAAACAATGAAATACTTTTTGTTTGAATATATAACATTATATTTCTGACCTGTGTGCAGGATTCAAACCGGCCAGCAGGGGGCGACACAGCTCTGTCTGAAGCAAGCAGAGGCTTTAATTAAAGGTGGCAGTTTTCTCATGCATACTCCACCACCTGCAACACTTTATATCTGCAGCACACACAGCACAGAAGCATGGCACATCTTGTGAAAAAAAGTGTGTTCGAGCTTTACACACACACACACACACACACTCCGTGTTAGACCCTGATGACAGGTCCCGCCCTTCAGCTGTCAATCATCCCACTCTGTCACTCACACCTCTGACCAATAAACAAAAATTCAAAAGTATTTACAAAACCACTTTTGACAGAATCCGGGTCGACGTGAAGCCGCTTCACAGTGAAACTGGAGGTGTGTGTGTTCGTGTACAGTGTGTGTGAGTGTGAGTGTGTGACGGATAGAGGTGTTAATGAATGAGACAGCGCGGCGGCTCGTTCACGGCCCTCCTCAGATCCAACATGGCAGCTCTGACTCCGGTCACAGGAGGTCAGAACAACAAGGAGCAGATTGTCCCTGCCGCTGTCAGGTCCTCAATCAGGTCCTCAGATGTGACAGAACTGGACGGGTTTGAACATAACTTCTATAATCTACGAGAGATTGTAACGAGTGGATCTGACGAAGACACAGTGTGAAACGTGTGAAACTCAGATTAGAACATTATTTAGTGTTTTTCTGAACTTTACATTAAATCTGTACGTTTGCTGAGATTCTTGTGTGTTCATTTCTAGGTTTGTTACAAACTGTGTGACGACATTAAACACGTGATAAAGACTCCTCGCT
>NC_041356.1:11951836-11954336 GCF_900634415.1 Cottoperca gobio | reverse complement strand
ACTTGTTGAAGCTCGACTTCCGCAGCAGATGCGTCAACATTCAACACTGTCGACTGACACTGTGGGCAGCAGAAACACAGACCCACTGTTGATATCGTTTCTGCGGCAGCTTGTGAATCTTCAGCGGGCAGATGTTCCTCGTCAGGCGCCGGTCGACCTGCGAGACGAGATGAAACAGTTTGGACGCCGCCTGACCTGCGGAGGGAAAAGGCTGCTCGTCCCGGGGGCCTTCGGGAAGATTTGGGTTGTAGACGGATGGATGTGGACCGAGATCAGCAGAATGGCATCTGCTTTACACACCCACACACACACACATATAACCACACACACTCACTGCTGAGATATTAGTATTCAGAGCTGCAACTGAGCAGCTTCTCAGAATATTTGTTCTTCTTTAAGGAGCTAGGGAGCGAGCTCACTTAACTTCACACTGTAACTTCCCGTTACCCTCTTCACCCCTTTGACTCTTCACTAGGTCCATCATTACAATCTCGTCTCGCACAACCAAACTAACTTTTACATCTTTACTTGATGTTAAAGTTTACACCAAAAACAACTGCATAAGGCCACATTTGGGAGAAAAGTGTATAAAGAAGTTATAAATGTTTACTGTAGAGCTGAGAAGCATAGAGTACATGCAGATACAGAAGTACACTAAAGCATCCACTGTGATATATACTGAAGCAACAATCACTACTGCTGTATAATACTGTATTCTGTATGTGCTCGGTGCTTTTAACGTTGGCATCATTAAATCAAATATTCCACATGTTCTGTGCAACATTTCATGCCGACATATTTGGTATTTCTGGAAACTTCTGGATGTTTGGGCTTGTCTGCACAATATGGATTTCTATAAATAGACCGAGGAATGTTTCTGCGAGGTTGGACTAATAAAGTTAGGTGATTTAATTTCCTCCTCAAACTAAATTACCAACACATTTCTCCCTAAACATGCAACGTTTGGAAAAGTTATCAAAAGCACTAAAATTTCCCTTTTTCCTATACACATCTTTTCTAAATTAATTGTTTAGAGTATTTAGTTTAGGAAAAAACTAATATTTTTACACCGCATGGCTTGTGTGTATATATACACTTCTGTATATATATATATATTCTATATATATATATATATATATATATATATATTCTATATGGCCCTTTAATTATAAATATATATAAAAATATATATAATTATAAATATAAATATATATATAAATATAAAACAATAATATATATATATATATAAATATATATAAATACATTTATAAATATTAAAAACTAATAATAATATACATATATAAATATATATATTTATAAATATAAATATATAAAACAATAATAATAATAATAATAATAATAATAATAATATATAAATAAATAATATATATATAAATATTAAAAACTAATAATAATATACATATTTAAATATATATAAATAAAATAATAAATGCCAAGATGCCATGTTTGTTTTTTGGCACCATTATTACATCTAATTAAACCTGACATGTTGGTATCTTTTGAAACGTTGCGATGTAAACTGTAATTTGACATTGAGATTAAAAAGTGTTTGTGCACCTCCTGAAGAGTTTTGGGATTTGAAGAGGATGAAGTCGTGTGAGCAGGTGAGAGAAGCTCTTACAGTACGTGAGACCTTTGAGGGACCTCAGGTAAACCAGTGGGTGGCTGGTCCTCCACCTTCTACATCTTACAGATGTCACTAAAATGAACTTCAGGTGATAATTGTCTCCCCACCTTGAACATATAAATTAACTCCATTTTTCTTTCCCACCAATTAGAGATGTCTGCGGTGGCAGAGCCCCACATTGCACTCTTGGACCTTCGTCAACGGGGTGATGAGGCGACTCTCAGCTCGTGTGAAACGGTGCTGGCAGTCTCCGCCTGCTCGCATTCATTCCCCATATAAACTGCCCCCACCCTTTTTTTTTTTTTGCAGTTTCCTCCCCCGGCGATGCAGACAGCACAATAGTCTCACTGAGCGGTGACGATTAACACATAAAAGCGACACGGGGAATCTCGCTGCTAGATACTAGCGCACATGAGAGGGCAAAGCATTCATAGCATGCCAAGAACTTCAGTGGGAGCCCCTTCTATCTGATTGGTGATCTTTTGTTTTGGCGTTGCCCTCGATTCGGTGGAACGTGCCCAATCAGATTACGGAGAGGGAGGCAGAGCGAGATGAGAATCGCTGTTTTCTATTTACTCCGTCTATCTCTGAGCGGCTTCACTTAAGGCAAGCCAGAGAAGAGTCAAGTCAAAGCGTCTCCATCTCGGCGACTTCAACTTTCAACCCCCCCCCCCTCGTTCCTCCCTCGAGTAGATTTGCTTTGCACAGTAGTGCTCAGATACTAAAGCTGGATTAAATTCAAATTTGAGCACAATCAGATGTTCTTGTGAGCCCCGGGGTTTTAATCTAAAACTTCAACCAGTGACACAAGTGACAGGTAATCTCAGGGAACTATTTAAGACACAGAATGAA